>NW_015542553.1:1317932-1353309 GCF_001515605.1 Sinocyclocheilus anshuiensis
TGTGTGTGTGTCTTAAGTCGCTGGGGAATATTTGTAGCAATAGCCAAAAATACATTATATGTGTCAAAATTATAGATTTTTCTTTTATGCCAAAAATCATAAGTACATTAAGTAAAGATCATGTTCCATAAAGATATTTTGTAAATTTCCTACTGTAAATATATTAAAACTTAATTTCTGATTAGTAATATGTATTGCTAAGAACTTTAACGGCGATTTTCTCAATATTTTGATTTTTCTGCACCCTCAGATTCCAGATTTTCAAATAGTTGTATCTCGACCAAATATTGTCCTATCCTAACAAACTTTTCTCAATATTTTGATTTTTCTGCACCCTCAGATTCCAGATTTTCAAATAGTTGTATCTCTGCCAAATATTGTCCTATACATAACAAATCATACATCAATGGAAAGCTTATTTATTCAGCTTTGAGAAGGTGTATAAATCTCCATTTTAAAAAAGTGACCCTTATGACTGGTTTTGTGGTCCAGGGTCACATTTATCTAATTTAATTAATAAAAAATACATAACATAAAAAA
This sequence comes from Sinocyclocheilus anshuiensis, assembly GCF_001515605.1. NCBI lineage: Eukaryota > Metazoa > Chordata > Actinopteri > Cypriniformes > Cyprinidae > Sinocyclocheilus > Sinocyclocheilus anshuiensis. The sequence continues at coordinate 1,318,473 of NW_015542553.1, forward strand.
TTACACGTATTTTAAATATAATATTAAAATATAAAAATTAATTTAAAACATTTTTTAAATTTGTTTTTCCCCCCTGCTGCTCATGAACAGACACTATTTAAATCTATGGCCTATTTTTTATGACCCACTAGCAGTTAAAAGTAAGTATAGCCCCATTTGAATGACCTGAATTGTTTCTAATGTAGTTAGACAACGTAGTTCTACAATGTATCTTCCTTTTGACTTGCTGTATCACAGAAGTGGCTTGAAATCTTAACAGACCTGGTTTTATTTACAGACACCATAAACTTATGGCACTCAGGTTTAAAGGTAAGTATTGGCAGCAGCTGCGTTTCAAACTAGCACACTGCCGGGAAGCGAGTGCAGAGATGGCACAGATAGCCCACAGCCATTCAGACCCAGTCACAACTGGAGCGTACTGCCACAACCACACATCCAGACTGCAGGTATGTGTGCTGAGATAAGGAACAGTGGCTCTCGCCCGGCCATTCCAGCAGCATTATGGTGGGTTTAACCCAGCTCAGGTATGCTGGGAATGTAGCGGAGTGTAACAGCATAAAGAGAGGAAGCCTGTAGATTTGAGCTGAGACTTCATTGAATGCCATTGGTGGAGAAACTGTTGTCTCTGTTGAGGTCAAGGCTCATTTTGATTTCTAAATAACTTGGGTAAACTAGTCATGTAAGCTGGTTATGTAAGTGTGTTTGTTGAAAGGACAGTGAGTTACTGGAGCTGTCCTATCCAATTCTGCCATCCCTGCCAAGTCTCCTTCAGGACACAAAGTTTACTTTCAGGAGACCTTGTGGGACTCCATTCTTCTCCGGGCCCTGAGCAGAGCGCAGCGGGGGGAGGCAACAGTACAGAGATTATAGCGACCCACTCATACCCATAAAGATAAAATTCTGTTCCATTCCAGGCAAAAATGAGCAAGTAAACAAATGGTTGAGATAGTAGCAGCGTTGAACCTGAGTTTCATAGAAACATGGCATTTTCAAGAATTTTATGTTGTGAATTTAATTTTATTGAAAAATTTGAATCAAATAATTTGATAAATATTCTTCATGGTTTCATGGAATAAACAAATATGTGAAACATGTCTAGTTGCATAATAGAATGTAGGCCTACTGATAGAAATCTGGAATTCCTGAAAGTCACTCATTTTAGTGTGTCATCGCATTAGATAACAAAATGGCGTCTTTAAAAACTAGCACACTTCTTAAATGATACATTTCAAAATAAATGCTTTAATAGTTTAATATTTTGTTATCTAAGACAATGATATTCATTTTAAGTGTGGCTGGACCCAATGTAAAGTGTCTGTGGGTCGATGACTGTTCACTCTCCGTTTTATGTGCTGTACTCTCATACAGACAGATAAACTACTGGTTTAGGTTATGTTATTAATCAGCTCCTCCAAGTATTTATCATATCTATCACACATGAAAGCCTTATCTTTGATAAATGAAATCATGGCATGTTCATTTAAAAGTGATCATAGCTGCATTTTTCATGCTTCATCTACACATCTGAGAGGTAAAATCACTGTTGGCAGTGTTTCGAACACTTAAGGGCACTTAAGGAAGAACATGTATGGCTGACTTCCATCTTGTCTGAATGCCAGTGACATCCTAAGTGCACTTTTGGCATTACAGAGCAATCACAGCTTCCCACATTCGGACACCTTCCGCGTTTCATTGTCAGTAAAAATTTAAGTGGAACATACGTTTGGAAATCAGTGGCTGACGCATTTTACAGAAGGTAAAAAATGATATTATCCCAAGGAGATGATAAAATCTTCAGTGTTTGCCTATAAGGTTGTTCCTGGGCCTGTTCTTGTCTATTTCAGAAGATTCGCCACAAGTATGTTAGCAACTGTAAGCATACTCTTAAAAATAAAGTTTCTTCATTGGCATTGATGGTTCCACAAAGAACCTTTAACATGGAACCTCCATTGTACTGAAATATTCTTTACACTAAGAAAAAAAAGAGTTCTTTTAAGAATTATTTACTGAAAGGTTCTTTTGGAAACCCAAAATGGTTTTTCTAAGGCATCGCTATGAAGGAACCTTTATTTTTAAGATTTAGAATTTGTATTTGCAGTTATCATGGGATTTTCTTGGATTTCTTCTTAGTTTTTGTGGCTTACAGGTTAGCATTGACAAGTATTCTCAGCTGTCCTGACAGTTTAATTGTGGATAAGTGTGTCATGACCAAAACACTACTCTTGTGGTTACGTATGGTTAAGACCTTTTTGACACATACCGCTGAAAAAAAGTGTGTCATTGGTCGGATTTAATTTTCTAGTGGAGTAATTTTCCAAATTGTCTTTGACCCCAACTACAATCAACAAAAAAATCTTGTTTCAAACTCATAAGAATGAAAGGATTTTGCCAGTGTGTGACATTTCTTAGCTCCATTTTCAGACCACCTTGGCATATACACCGTGCTGTTGTTTATACGTCTCATTCAGTCAAAGCACAGACTTGTCAGTCTTAATCAGGCGTTTTATTGGTCACAGTCTGTTCACAATTCTTTCCATATATCAACTAAAACAGGTGATCTCATCACAGAGAAGCAATAAATGTGACATGTTTTAACCCAACTGTTTTTAAAGGTGCAATTTCTGACAATGCATGCCTAGCCATCATAATAAATTTTCATATGACTGTAAAACACTGAACTTAGAGAAAGTCTCAAATTACTTGTTGATGTTCTGATAAGATTATTGAGCCCACTTTTTTTTTTAAATATAGTAGCCTACATACTGTATAAACTTACGTTACACAAGTTGAGTCAAAGTTATTTAGTTGGTAAATCAGTACAAGATTACTAGTATGAGACTAAAGATGTTTTTAGCCTTTTTGTCATGATTTCACAAAAGTTTGATTGTAACTTCTAAGGTGCCGGAATGATGGATGAGATGAAAGACAGTATTTTTTTAATAGAAGTCAACGTTTTTGTCCAACCTGCATAGAAGTATCCAAACAATTCCCTTCAAATCCCAAGATGCATCATGTTAGCGCCCTAGATTCCTCTAATCTCCGGCCAGTACTTGAAAACAGGAGTGTGCACACCTGGGCTAAGTGTGGGTAGCCCTCATTCTGTGATGCCATGGTTAATCTGAGGATTTTGATACTGGGACAGTGTGTTGTCTGGCCCTCATATAGACTGGCTGATCTGTACTGTGGGTCTGGTTCATGAGTGCAGTATGCAGTACAGAGACTGAGGCTGTGACTGTTACCGATCACCTGAGCAGACGCTCCAGCCTCATCTGTTCTGTTTCGTCCATTTCTCTTCAGCACTGTAGGTTTGAGGAGCACTGTAGAAATGAGAAGAAGTTTTGAGAATAATATGTTAAATTGTGTTTGAATGAAACATATAGAGTCACAAAAAGCATGTAGCCTAAGTGAATGTTAACTGTGCTTGCATAATACAGCTGTGCATCATTTTAGTAATCTGTGGCATTTGTGATCCCATTCAAATGTCTTTTTTTTGAGATAACAGTGTTACATTTTCAGATTGTGTCTTTTTGAACACTCATTTTAAAAAGGGAGGCCATTCAGGACAACTGCAACATCAATATCAATAGATTAATAATATATATGTGTGTGTGTGTGTGTGTGTGTGCGTGTGCGTGTGCGTGTGCGTGTGCGTGTGCGTGTGCGTGTGCGTGTGCGTGTGACATGGAGGCAGCATTTTTATTTTTAAACATATATATGTATATATATGTTTAAAAGGAAAATGCTGCCTCCATGTTGCACAGATGTAGCCTAATATTATTAATCAGAATGTATGTATATATATTTCCATACAAGTAAATATTTTTTTCCTAGAAGAAATTACCACATTTATCAGGACTGACATCTGTATAGGCTACTAATAATATCTATATTTTTATGTGCTTATATTTTAACAGACTGATAAACAGGCCTACATACAGTACATACATACAGTGGTGAAGTAGCGCCCTCATGTGGAAATGCAACCGTTTAAATTACGCAAACAAAATAAAAAGGAACCACAGTTTAATAAAAAATGTGTGCCTTTACTTTTATACAATATGAAGGTTTTTAACGGTTATTATTTATTTATTTATTTAAAGTAATTTACTCTTCTCCTATTTACCTTTTTATCCTTTCTTTTCTAATGTGAAGTCGTGTTGGCACTCACGATGTGCCACATTTTTATGCTCGTTCTCTTGGCGTTGCATAATTTCAGTTTTTTTTTGTTTGTTTGTGAATTGTATTCAGTAAAATAATAATAATAATTAATAATAACAATAATATAGACTGTCGCTTTTACGCGTCTTGCTATGACGCCCAAAACGCGAACTGTACAGTAGGCTACGCGTCTTGAACGATGACGCGACGCGACACAACCAGACAGCGTTTCCAAAGAAAAAGGAGGTGCGAGTCACGCTGCTTTGCATATTACAATAATTCCAGGAAGCTTTTATAGGTCGGCTGTTTCCTGCACCTACGCCAACTTGTTTACCGTGCTCTTTGTCGCTGTCGAACTCATTCGTCTATTAAAAACCTGTTTAAAAACTTTTTAATTTAGCTGTACTGAGGTTTATGTCGGTTCAAACGCGGATCATGAAGTTCTTGTACCTGAAAGGTGCTGTGTTTTTCCCCTTCATACCTGTAGTGCTGAATCTCCGACTTATGGATAATGGACGCTCACTGAACTGTACACGAGAGGTAAGATAATACATAAAGACCAGCAGCAGATACCAAAAAGTGTTAGGTATTTATTTAGATATGTTAAATGTGTTTATGTAGTCACTGATATGGTCTCTTTGGGGTTTAAAGTTTTGAATGAGGGTCATATTTTTGCGATCAATTGTAGTTTCTTTCTCGCTCTCCAGGAAGTACAGTGTACTGCAGAGTTCAGTAAGTCCTGCTTTCATTTTTCTTTAGTATTCTTTATTGTTGTTGTGAGTTGTATTTTAACTGAAGTTTGATTATTTTCCTCCACAGATAATTGCCTGTATAAAGAATGGCTCATTCCTTCAGATTTCACTCCCAGCGAACCGGATGATTTGTCAGTGTATGTTGATGTAAGAAGCAATATGAAAGGTGATGTGGAGCCAGTGATTGTGGCAGAATGGAAAGCAAAGGATGATGGTGGGTGTCATGTGTTTTTAGATAAGTCTTAGATATGTGTGTTACATTATGTGAAAAAATCCATTTACTTGGACAAATTCTTGAAAAAAAAAATCAAGTTTAATGCAAAGGGACCCTTTTAAATTGTGCATTTAGACCTATATTTTACTGTATTAAAAAGCTATAATGAAGCTCATGATGAAGAAATCACATTGTTTAATGCTAAATGTGTGTACCAATCAGTGTTGGGGGTAACGCATTACAAGTAACGCGAGTTACGTAATCAGATTACTTTTTTCAAGTAACTAGTAAAGTAACGCATTACTTTTTAATTTACAAGAGAATATCTGAGTTACTTTTTGAAATAAGTAACGCAAGTTACTTTTTTTCTGTAATGCATTACTTTTAAAAGTAACTTTCCCCAACACTGGTACCAATACTAAGACATTTTCTATATTTAATGATTTCAAAAGGGGGTAAAAGGACTCTTTATTTTCATTTTGTATATCAATAAGTATTTATCTCCCAATTAGGACCACATTGTAGTCATCAAAGTTTAATAAACCTTTTTTTTTTTTTTTTTTTTTTTTTTTACTAAATATTAGCCATTGATATTTTTCTGCTATACCACAAGAACGACAAAATAATAAAAAAATGTTCTTTAAGTTTGGAGCGTATTTTATTTTAGAGTACTAACTTAAACTATATGAGTGCATGATGTTAGATTTAAAAACTGATTTCATGGAATAAAGTAATGTGATAAAATGTTTAAGAATTGTGTTGCATTAACAAATGATTGTGAACTAAAATAACAAATGTTTGTATGATAGCCACAGCCAACATTATTCTATTCATTATTCTATAATCTAATCAGCACATTTGAACCAAAAAACGTTATTCTTAGCAGTGGCGGCTCGTCGGGGGAGGGAGGAAAAATATAACTTTTTTATTTTAAAAACAAACAAGCAAGCCCAGTCCAGATTTTAAAAGTAATGCAAAAGTAACGTAACGCATTACTTTCCATACAAAGTAACTAAGTACTGTAATTAGTTACTTTTTTTATGGAGTAACGCAATATTGTAATGCATTACTTTTAAAAGTAACTTTCCCCAACACTGGTACCAATACTAAGACATTTTCTATATTTAATGATTTCAAAAGGGGGTAAAAGGACTCTTTATTTTCATTTTGTATATCAATAAGTATTTATCTCCCAATTAGGACCACATTGTAGTCATCAAAGTTTAATAAACCTTTTTTTTTTTTTTTTTTTTTTTGCAGGAAGCATAATTCATTTGAAAGGAACAGAGCTTGCTGTGTTGAAGTCATCAACCAATGAACATCTATGTGTTCATTACAAGTTCCTCCAAGTTTTTAAGTCCATGAGAAATAGTGTTGGTGAAAAGGCAAGACTGATTGATTGATTTATTTGTGTTTTTATTCTATTTATTCTCACAAATACTAATGTATGATCTGTTTTATTCTAGTGGTCTTTTTCTTTGGATAAAGTTGTGGTAGATCCAGACAGCACATATGTAGTGACTGTCTCCAACCTTCCCAAGCCGAATTTACAACACACCAGTTACAATATTAACTTAAAAGTTAATGTTCCAGGTAAGTGACAAATTAAACAAAAATTTTGTTCAAATATTTCTACATGACAATTTATATTCAGAATGATAGCTCAGTTTTGATCTGTAACCACAGGTTGTGACGACCTTTTGATGAGAACAACCAAAATCTGTTTTGAAAGAGGTGAGAGAAGAGCTTATTTATAAATGGTTACAAATCAGATACATATATATACACCTAGAAACCCTGAAACCTTATGTATTAAAGTATGTATTCACTTCTTATCCTATGAGATACATTTGGTTTGATGTTTTGCTTAGGGGATACATGGCGACCCAATGTTACCGTAGGAAGGACCACAGATGTAAATGGCAAGGATATTCTGTATGTTGCATTTAATCCTGGAGAGAACGCAGAAAAATACAATGTTTTTCTTAAGTGCAACAGGGACACCGAAATGAAGACTCTTTATAATGTAAGACATTTTATCTGTATGTCTATTTAAATATATCCAAATGAATAAGGCTGGATAATATGACTCTGCACATAAAACTGGGCACAACTGTTTTCAAAGGGTGTTTTTTTGTGTTTAGGAGAGCAATCCATTACTAAATGTGACATATAACCTGGAGAACTGGTCACGTACATGCTGTAATTTTGATGTTCAGGTGTGTTGGCCTAAACAAACATGTTACACCAATAATAAAGTAAGATTACATATAAAACAATTCTTATATACTAGTGTATTGACTTAATAGTGTTTATTCCTATTTAGATCCAGCCATTTTTCCGGAAGTGTGCCAACGACTGTCGTCGAAAGAATCACAGTTTTAACATATGTGGTCCTGGTGTGTATGGAAACAGCTTCACCTTTTGAATTACTGAGAAAAAAAAAATGTAAAAAGCATAATGCCACTTTACTCATTTTTATATATGTTCCACAGTACCAACAAGCCCTCCTGAGAACAACTCAGCACTTCAGATCATTTGTGCTGGATTATGCCTCTTAATTTGTGCCATTGGTATTTGTGCTATTTATTTGCGCTGCAGGAAACCACAGAATGGTAAGCATTGACATTTAAGATGGATGTTTTTATCTTCAAAGACTGTGATTTTAATTGTGTTACATAACAGTGGCAGTGATGTCTTTCAAGAGTAACTTCCTGTGGGTAGCCACACAGATAGTGCTAGGGCTGAAATAATACAACTAATATGCAGTAAACAATCATTTTCAAGGAATATCCCTGTTTCTAATTTTTAAAATTATTTTAATTCAGGTCAAAAAAAGCCACAGGAACCACCACGTCTTGTACCACCAGTTTCATCCGGCCCACGATCCGTATTAATCATCTACTCCAGAGATCATCCCCTTTACACAGACATAGTCCTGAAGCTTTGCGCCTTCCTGCGGGCCAAATGCGGCATTGAGGTCATGCTGGACCTACTTGACACGACTTGGCTCGGCACCATCGGCCGGCTACAGTGGCTTGAGGAAAAAAAGCGACAGATTGAGCAGTCGTCAAACAAGATCTTGGTCCTTTGCTCCCGAGGAGTGCAAGCCAAGTGGGGGGCGATGTGTGGAGAGCCTCGCATCCTCCTCCGGGAAGACGTGCGCTCTCCGGTCGGTGATATGCTGACTCTCGCCCTTCAGCTGATTACACCTGATATGCAGCGTCCGGCTTCTTACGGGAAGTATTTGGTGGCTTACTTTGACGACGTAAGCAGCGAAGGCGATGTGCCGTCTATGTTTGACATTGCGGTCAAATATAAGCTGATGAAGCATTTCGAGGAGCTCTATTTCCGTATCCTCGATGTGGAGAAGTATCAGCAGGGAGTGAAGCACTGTATCGAGGGTATCGGAAAGGACGAGTACTTCAATTGCCCCTCGGGCGAAGCCTTAAGGAACGCAATCGAAGCATTCCAGGCACACCAATTGAAGAATCAAGACTGGTTTGAGAAAGAGTGCGTGACCAGCGAGGAGGAAGTGAGAGGGGAAACCGATCCACTTCTTGAGATGCCCATGCAGCCAATATATGAATTAACACCTATGCTAAACATCGGACTCCCAATCCTTGTGAAGGAGGTAGACATCAATCAAGAGCCCCAGAGTGTCTGCTCTGTAAGTCCCCAAATTCAAGAGAACCCTGAAGTGTCATCTGTGGTGATTATTAATCCAAGAGTCCAGCCAGATCACAGTGTACTTTCCTATTATCCACCAATGGAATGTCCTCTTGAATTACCCAGCGTGACTGGTATTAGGACACCAATGGACCCACAAATCTATCCATGTTTCCTCGCTGAACCAGGACCAGTGGAACCCTCACATCCTCCTTTTGCGTTTCCATTGGGAGAACCATCAGATAATTGTCCGACGGACAGCAGAAAGTGCTTTTTGATAGCGCCTCCACCCTCAATGGAAGACAGCTTCAATCTGAATCAGGAGATGGACATGTCCCAGCCACTGGAGATGGAGGAAAGTGAAATGGAGGGTGCTTCCGAGACGAGACCATCACGAGGGTCCGATCAGGGATATGGTTCCAGATATTCCACAGTGAGGGAGGACCCCAAGTTTCAGCAAGACTGTTCCTCTCTGGCCAAGTTACAAATGCACCTCTTCCAGAACAGCCCGATCTCTTCTAGTTTCTGCACCAGTACAACGGAGATCTGAATTTCTTGTACGTCTTTTGGCTGTTTTTGTGATTTGCAGTGTGCCGTAGTACCATGGCACGGTGTTCTTGAACAATCTATGTTTGGCCGTCACTCCTAAAACATTCAAACTATTTGTGTCAACAGAAACAGGAAACAGACTAGATGGACGAGTTCAATGATCAGCTCTTTTACTGTGGAGCAGAACAAGTACCTTGTTAAACAGCTTGATATAGAACAGCACAGCACATGATTTTAAGCTTATGTTAGCTACCGAACACACGTCTAAGAAATTTGGTTGGGCTTGCAATGTTACACTTGTATTGTCTTTTCATATTTGCTCAGATGAAATGTTTTGTTGTATTATATTGAACTATTGTATTTTATTTTTCATTCCAGTTTAACAGCTATAACCATTTACTCTGGAAGTTTGTATATAATATTATGTAAGTACATTTCTAAATTTATAAAGCAGCATTATTTGGTAATTCTTTTTACTTACTAATTTAGTTAAATAATCACTTTACTTGCATCAAATTACATCCAACTTTGGACCTCAAATTACTTTTTAACCAATTTAACCAGGATGCTTCTAGACCCTTGCAGCTGTTGCAGTGCAAATAATGTCTTATGTAAACATAACTTAAATTGCAAACTAAAGCCCTTGTAAGAAAATTCTCTGTAAAACATTTATGTGGATAAATAGAGAGAGGATACTGTGGAGCAGAACAAGTACCTTGTTAAACAGCTTGATATAGAACAGCACAGCACATGATTTTAAGCTTATGTTAGCTACCGAACACACGTCTAAGAAATTTGGTTGGGCTTGCAATGTTACACTTGTATTGTCTTTTCATATTTGCTCAGATGAAATGTTTTGTTGTATTATATTGAACTATTGTATTTTATTTTTCATTCCAGTTTAACAGCTATAACCATTTACTCTGGAAGTTTGTATATAATATTATGTAAGTACATTTCTAAATTTATAAAGCAGCATTATTTGGTAATTCTTTTTACTTACTAATTTAGTTAAATAATCACTTTACTTGCATCAAATTACATCCAACTTTGGACCTCAAATTACTTTTTAACCAATTTAACCAGGATGCTTCTAGACCCTTGCAGCTGTTGCAGTGCAAATAATGTCTTATGTAAACATAACTTAACTTGCAAACCAAAGCCCTTGTAAGAAATTCCTCTGTAAAACATTCATGTGGATAAATAGCGAGAGGTGGGGTTGGAAGTCGCTTTCCTTATCAGAAAGGTTATGTACATACACTAAAACCTGTAGTTTAAAAAACATGCGTAGTATGTAGTGGTATATATTTGTCAGGTTAAATACTGCGCAATGAGGCACAAAAATCCCATAATGCACTTTCGGCCTGCATATGTAACATATTTAGCTCACCCTGTACCCCAATCCTCAAAGCACAAGAGTAATAATATGTTAGAATAAGGATGCACATTTGTTAGTAATTACATGTTAGACTAGCATATATAATACTCCGTTATAAAACTAAAAGTGACAGGACAAGTTTGCTTGTGATAGCTTACCCAAAAATGAGTATTCTGTGATCATTTACTCACACTCGTGTCACTCTAAACCTGGATGCATTTATTCAAGATGTTTTGAAAAATGTGTTTTTTGTCCATTCAATGAAGTTCAATGGGGTCCAAACCAACATTGTTTGGACCCCATAGACTATCTTCATATGCGCAAAAACATTATTTAAAATATCTTTGTTTGTGTTGCACAGAAGAAAGCAAGTCATTCAGGTTTGAAACGACATGAGGGTGTGTAAATGATGTCAGAATTTTCCATTTTGGTGAAGACTTGGAGTGAGAAACATGGATATTAAGCTTTGACATATTTGTTCAAGTTCCTGGTGTAAACTTAGTGTAAGTAAGGAGCTTGGAAATATACATAGTTAGATTCTCATTTAGACATAGATGCACTGCATGTAGATTAATGGATAGTGTCCTCTTGAAGTCTGTCTATCAGCACTATAATTGTCATGATCAAAATATTATTAATTGTGATAATCATACCTCATTTACTGGCATGAATAAAATAGCATCTGAAATTGAGCAGAATAACAGACTAGTTTGTGATTTCAACCATGAGGTTCTGTAAAGAGAGGTAGCCTTGTACAAACTGATGATGGTAATACGGCTGGTTGGGACCAGCAATGGAGTTTGGTCATTAAAGATGGATTACAGTTATCCTCATAGACTCTATGCTTAAAGTAGCCTATTATTACATTAAGGAACATTATGAATCCATATCATACACCGTTCGGCAGTTTTCCATTCCTAAGTATCATTGCCACTGACAAAGTATTTCAACTAGGAAAGGACTACATCACATTCACAATTTGAAGTGTACACCAAGCCTAACAAGTCACAAGGCATATTTACACTTGACGAGTGCATTTAGGAACATCTCTTGACAAAGTATCTGAAAACACTATAAACGTGTCTACATGAGCCTACTGTCAGTTAAGGACATTTTTACATAGAAAATAAATTATACAACATTGCACTTATAACCTTTCCTCAGTTGAATAGTCCTCACGTAATTAAAGTGCCTCACAAAACAAGTGCAAATCAAAAATTCTCTTATCATCATATAAGCACTGGCTGACAGTCACGTCCCAATTCATTAAGTATATACTGCAGAGGTCACAGGTGGGAATGTTTTTCATTGGCACGTTGAGTGGCTTGGTTGTAGCACCTGTTGAGAGTGGAGGAGAACGACAGGGTGTTCATAAGGAGAGGTACTACAGGCATAAATGTGTATTTTGGTTAGATTTGGCTATTCTGACAAACACGTCTCAAATACTGGCTAATATTGTCATAAACATTGAATTATTCTGATTTTATATCACATATAGGCTACCAAGTAAATAATGTAAAATCAGTTAGCTATATTGGGCTTGTCTGACACAAATTATATTTTGGATTTAGGCCAATGCCTAATAAACCAAATTTTTCATGTTTTGTACAGAATCCTAATTTTGCTTATTGTTGGTTATTGTCAGTTTTGTTGTTTTATTAATTTGCTAAAAAAAAAAAATTTTTTTGCAAACAAGTCGGACAACTAGCAACCAGTGAGTTAATCACACAAACACATTTTTGTGGAGTTCACTTGTTATATTATGCACACCTGTGAAAATTTAATTACATGATGGCTAATTTGCATACTGCGTTTCTGTCAGTATGCATTTACGTCCCAGTTAGCACACTGTTAAGACGTTATAAAAAAAATACTTTTTATTAACTTGTGATTTGTAATTCTAAAATATGTTTTGTTAATTTTAACGCTCGCAGCTGACCATACCTCACACTCTAAAAAATGCTGGGTTAAATACAACCCAGTGCTGGGTAAAATAGGGACAAACCCAGCAATTGGGTTGTTTTGACCCAGCGGTTGGGTTACTACCCAGAAGGTTGGGTTAAACATTTAACCCAACCGCTGGGTCAAAACAGCCCAATTGCTGGGTTTGTCCCTATTTTACCCAGCACTGGGTTGTATTTAACCCAGCATTTTTTAGAGTGAATCCGTAGGCTACTTTTACAAAGTATAGCAATACATTTTATTTATTTATTTATTAACTGATTTGTGTGTTTTATCTTCATTTTGATTAAAAGGAAAGGAATGTTAGCACCTGTAGTACCTCCCCTTAAATGGGCTGATGCACACTGTGTACTAGCCTACGGCCGGTCAAAGCCAGTCCCTAATGAGCATCTACGACTGAGTATTGACAGCCAGCGTGTTCACATAGCCGTGAGGACACATGTCGTTTTCGGAAACGCAGTGGGAGAACTGGGCTGGGTTACCCCCACGTCCACGTGCAAACCTCCGGACACCTCTTAAGGACGTGCACTGTTCCACCAGCTCCAGGCACTTACACCCCAAGAAGAAGACGTTCTTGAACATGAAAACCGATATGGGCGTTTTGTAAACAAAGACGAGGAAACATCTGACCACCAAGAGTGGTCCGTTGAGCAGCACGCCGGTGAAGAACCTCGCCCATATCCAGCGACAGTTCATCTTTGAGGCCGTCAACTCGTAAAGCCAACCAACTGGGACGCCCAATGCGATGAAGTACACGGATATAACCGTGTACCTAAGGTATATGTTGGAGATTTCGTTTTTAAGGAGCAGTTCCACCAGCGTGAAGCTGTCCAGGATGTCTAAGCAGGTGCTCATGAAGCAACCTTGGGAGTGAAAGCGCGTGGCACCGTTGGGATCTTCGATGATTGAGTTGATGAGGCAATAAAGCAAAGGCGCGCACAGCAGCATGGTTATTTTAAACCCGGTGATGCCAAATGGCACCTTCAGGGCGATCAGATCGAGGATGGACGTTTCCAGAACGAGCACCACTTTCGGGGTGGACGCGATCACGTAGATGAGCCATGCCAGGTACGCGAAGGTGAACTCCCCGAGGTTGCATCCGAAGATGGAGCTCTTCTGGTGGAAACCACAAGCTCGTTCGCGCTTACTCCTGGCGTTTTTCATGAAGAAGATCGCCCATCCCGATATAACCACCAGATCCGTGGCTATCCACGAGCACCAGTAGAGATCCGTGAAGATGATGAGGTAGAAATCCAACATGCCTCCTTGGAGAACGAGCACGAGGAAACACAAGATCTTATAAAACAGGTTCTTATTAGACCTCTGCACGAACAGAGGGGTGGACTGCATGAATTCGCCCGATGTCATGGTGTAAGACTGAGGCTGAGCTGTGGCTGAGGAGGAGACCAGGGGCTGGGAGCTGCCCTCCTCGAGGTTGGCGCTGCCGCTGGTGGTCTGTGTGTCCCTCCTGGACGCGACGCTTCGGATGAACAACAGCTGTCCGTTTTCTGGTGCTGAGGAGACGGGTGAGTCGGGCTGGGAGATGTCTTTTATGATTTCAGCAGTCATTGTATTCATGCCTTATATTCCTGACTTGTTTTGGCTCTGCTGGTGTAATGCTAGCCGCTGAAGGGGGCAGAGGAGGAAATCCCGTTATGGAATTGCGTTGGAATGGAATGTGAATTTACAGAATCCCTCCCAATTAAAACGGATAAATAATGAACTACGTGATGATTAAATCGACGAATCTGATATTCGTTAAAAACATGGATTCATGTTTTAAACATTTTATCTCCCCGTTTGAAATTATTGCAGGCTATTGAATTTATATTTTTCTTTTCGTGACAAGATTTCCTATTGATAGGCCTCTATTTCACCAAATAGCCGTTTAATAGTAAAGATGTGCTTTAAATATTACAAAATAAATTATACAGTATAGAAATTATAGAAGAATATAAAAATGCAATATTAAAAAAACTTTTTTCTTATCTGTAATTTACCTTACAATACAAGCATATTAAAATTATATTTTAAAAGACAATGAAATTAAAGTTTTAATTAAAATGTGGGAAATTTTAATTGAAATGTGGAAAAATTAGACGTAAAAGGTATGAATTACCTTCACAAAATAAATTAATATTATATGTTTAACAAGATAATATTTATACTTGGTGAAGCCATGGTGAAAATATCAATTTTTAAAAGTTTTATTAAAATTATTAGTAATTCTAATAATTTATAAAAAAGGGGGCAATCTCAGAATAAAACCTGCAAAGCATTTTATTCAAAGATGCTGTTTCTGGAAAGATTATGTAGATAAAATAAGAATAATGTTGATATATGATGTGCCTCTCACAAAACAGCTTCCATAAAAATGGAAAACAAGTCAAATGCAAAAGGCCTCTCCAAAGCAATACTTTTATAGACAGTCGCATTTGTCTTAAAGATGGTGTGCATTCAAGCGTAATCACTCACAAAAGCCTGATGTAGGACATCAGAAGCCTAGTATGAACATAATGAGTATCATTATTTATGAGTCTGATGCTGCAGACTTGTTACAGTGTGTGTCGGCTGTATTCTTAATGCTGATTTGTAAAAGATTTTAAACTTATAACATTTAAACCATCGTTTTCTAAAAGTTTTTTTGTAGGTATAGCTACAAGAATTAATAAGACTTTTTTTTAACCGCCATCAACCTCCAATAAGACCACAGCATAACTGCTAAATTAAATACCATGACAGTAGGCTATTCTCAATTACACAGAACTACAGAGGCAATTAAAATGCCCTGCATGGATATTTTATCTCTAAGGCTAAATATGACCAATCTGTCAATAACATTCACATAAAAATCCATAGACAACTAATAATTTGATAATAAACTTTAATTTCAAGTTACATTGGATGGTTCTGAACCATAGAAAACAAGCACATTTCTGTATAAACATATGCATATCGACCAAGTTCGACAAGAACCGAATAACAATTGGGTGTTTGTGGTTTGCCTACTGCCAGCTGAGCTTAATATGCAATATTCACTGAAGCAAAACAGATTTACAATTAATAGACAGTTAAACTGATGAACATTCAGCTTCATATTTGAATGCATTTAAGTCTGCTTTTGGGAGTCCAGATTCACAAATTATCAGCGCACTCAGTTCGTAGGGACTTCCCATGGGATACCACAGCTAATAAGGTACAGCTAAACAGGTACAAAAAACAACAACTCAGTGGATACTTAATAGAGAGAGAAACAAAAGGACATTACATTTAAGGATAAATATCACGAGTTGTCCGTGTGAACGTTGACAAGTGCATTTGTGACCTCCAGGAAGCTCCCCGCCACCACCACCTCCCACCCAGTCAAAATCAGTGCATAAGAGGGATATTTCAAAAATATCAGAAGCATTGACAGCCACCAGTTAGTGAAGTCATACACAGTTGCTGTATCCTCACAGTCAATTAGAAACATGTCAAACCCACACCTGAGATAATCTCGGTAAGGTTTGTTAGATATATCTTTCCAAGTTTATATACTGTATAACTTAGTGTCCTTTCTTGCAATTTTTTTAATTACTTTTGTTTTTGCTCTTTATACTTATTCTAGTACATTAACCAGACATGGACAGACTCACATAACGGAGAAGGCTTTCTAGAAAATATTTTTTAGCACAAGAGCTATTTTTTAATGTCTTTTGACGTGTTTAATATTCATTTATTGAATTTGAAATGAATCGTTTTAATGGCCTGCTGAAAGGCACTGCCACAACACAGGGGAAAAAAGATGCTACTGCCCATCAGTCACACAAGACAGTGCTGTCTAGTTTCTAATAGAGTAAATAGGGACAAGGGTTAGTCTAGGAGGGAGTTAGCGAAGGACGGAAGGAGGCCTGCTATAGGTACAGCTCGTAGTAATCGTCCAGCTCTTCGTGGAACAAGTCCCACTCATCTTCGGAGTCGGTGGCATCATCGTCGGTTCCGGCAGCCAGAAGCATGAGGAGCATCTCGCTGAGCTCGAACGTCACCATCTCGTCTTCGTTGTCGAAGGAGTCGCTGTTCTCCCGCTCGTCGAAAAGATCCCAGAATGGTGTCCGTCTGGAGTTCTGCAACACAGATTCCATTAATGGCTCAATCGAGTGCCAATGATCGAATTCGTTGCACATCATTAAGTAAATACGATAAGATTTCATGTAACGAAATTTTCAGTTTGGCACTAACATTGGGAGAAAATAGCCATTAGGCTTCAGTAGAAGCTTTACCCGGTTTCTTCCGTTGGAGCCGGTCTGTCTCCTCTGGGGTTGAGGCTCTTCCAGACGCCCATCAGGAAAAGCATGCTTGTAAAAGCAGTTGGCTCCAAACGGACAGGTCCCACGGCCTTCATCAAAATATCGGCATGGTTTACTCCTGGGTATGAAGATGGACAAACAAATGAATCATAAAATGCTTCGGGCTTAAAACGACACCCAAAAAGTACAATTCTGTCATTTACTTATCTTAATGTTTCCCTCCACCAAACGACTACAAAATCTGCATGGCATTCAAAAATGACACATCAATGCCATTTAACACCACTGAAGCAACACAGAATTGGTTCTCACATTTATCATGAAAATTAATATCTAATTTGATATGAAAACTACAGTGGAGGGAAAGATTTTAAAGGAATAATTAATAATGATCATTTTGGTCTGTTAATCACACAGAGCTGTAGTATGACTTCAGAAGATCTGGAATATAGTGCACTAGTAAAGTGAAAAACATTTATGGTGCATATTTTGTCATTTTTGTCACAGTCCCAGCCCCCTTTACTTTCATTATATGTGATCCTGGACAACAAAACCAGTCTTAAGTCGCTTGGGTATATTTGTAGCAATAGCCAAAAAAACATTGTATGGGTCAAAATTATCGATTTTTATTTTATGCCAAAAATCATTAGGATATTAAGTAAAGATCATGTTCCATGAAAATATTTAGTAAATTTCCTACCGTAGATATATCAAAACTTAATTTTTGATTAGTAATATGCATTGCTAAGAACTTCATTTGGACAACTTTAATGGCGATTTTCTCAGTATTTTTATTTTTTTTTTTTTTGCACCCTCAGATTCCAGATTTTCAAATAGTTGTATCTCGGCCAAATATATGCATTGCTAAGAACTTCATTTGGACAACTTTAATGGCGATTTTCTCAGTATTTTTATTTTTTTTTTTTTGCACCCTCGGATTCCAGATTTTCAAATAGTCGTATCTCGGCCAAATATTGTCCTATCCTAGCAAACCATACATTAATGGAACACTTATTTACTCAGCTTTCAGATGATGAATAAATCTCAATTTCAAAAAATGACTGGTTTTGTGGTCCAGGGTCACATATGGATAAGCGTGTCCAGAATACTCTGCAGAAAGTCACCTTTTGTGTTCCATGGAAGGCAAACGACAATAGGGTGAGTAAATGACAGAATTTAATTATTACTTATTTATTACTTAAATATTACAATTTAACTATGACTTTATTCAGTGAAATTCTCAATTGTATACATCATGCCATCCTTGTATTTCTGAATGAGTTGCTTCTTATCCTCCTTGTCCTCCACCCAGTATTCGCTTGGTATGACAAAGTTCGATGTGATTCGACACTCTGGGCAGGACCTGATTGGGAACACATTGATTTGTCAATAAAAATATGGTTCTTCCTTTTACACCAGCACTGATCTTTAAAAGAAGAGGTGGACAATTACAATTAGAGATGATAATCCTAAACTAACGATCATAATATTCAAAATGATTAAAGATCAGTTCCCCAGAATCCTATTCAACTTAATACACGTTTAATTATCTTGAGGACAGTCTTACTTTATGATCTTGCTCTCGAACTGCTTGGCGCTCCGCCATTTCCTGATGCACTTGAGGCAGTAGCAGTGGCTGCAGTTGGAGAGGATTCCGAAACGGCGTTCGCTGGGATTGGTTTTCTCGAACACCACCTCCATGCACACGCCACACATCATGTCTTTACTACGCTGGATGGCAAACGAGATTTCCATGTCCTTCTCGTGAGCTTCAATGCAGGCCTGCCGTAAACAAACAATACGAGATTTTACTCTAAAACTTTCCGAAAATGAAAAGAGAAAAAGATGCAAGTCCGCTACTCACTCTGATGTGTTGCGAGCGCTGAGAGGTGTCGGAAGGGTGGAGGACCTGTAGGCCACACATGTCGCAAACGTCACCATGGAGGTAGGCACAGTTGAGGCCATAGCGACATTCGCCAACAGCGGCGTACGGGCAAAGCTGTTTCTTCAATTCTTTGTTAGCTAGTTCTTTGTCGTACTCTTCTTCGATGAGAGGTCCAGGCCCCTCTAACTGCACTGGGTCAGCTGCAGGGAGAACAAATATTGTAAGATTTAACAACCAAGTTCCTGGGATAGGGATAGAAAATCAACCACATTATTGTGGTGTGGGCTGAAAGATACCAATCTTTTTGTTTACAATCTAAAGATGACACCACAAATGACAGAATGGATTTAAAAAAATCCAGTCCCTTAGACTGAGACATAAATGACCTGAAAGAAATTTGCAAGAAAGAAACCGTAAGATTTATTGATGTATTTGACAGGTTCGTAATGTGGTCTACCACAGTAAACGCTGGAAGAAAAGCACCTGCTTTCCTGAATGTAGGAGTTTTGGCCGCCACCCAAAGACTAGGAAAGAAACAGCACTGTTCCTTCAGCTCTTTGCTGATGAAGTCACCCTTTAAGATAAATGTAAGAGTCTGGGCCAGCGAGAACAAGAGAGCACACTGGTAGAGCACAGCCTGAGCTCTGCTGCGTCTGCAGGGTCAGTCAAACTTTAGTAAGGGGGCTGATTATTTATGCTGCATTATAAAACGGCTAGTTCTGATTGTATGCGCCACGTTTGAAGTGGTCATAAAATAGCGATAAATGCACACCTGAGGCCACATGTTCCATAAGAATGTGCCAAGTTGCTACCTTGCTTGGCAACTGTAAAAAGCCTACATTTAATGGGCTACATTACAACACAGCAGTGTTATTTTAGTATTATTTCTATACTATTATAGCAGAGTGGCATCTGTCTGGAGTTCTGCAACACAGATTCCATTAATGGCTCAATCGAGTGCCAATGATCGAATTCGTTGCACATCATTAAGTAAATACGATATGCTTTCACGTAACTGATAAAATGCACAGCTTGAATGTACTCGCTTTGGATAAAAGCACTTGACAAATGCATAAGTGTAACTGCAACACCGAAACCATTGTAAAATTAATTGCTAACCATGAACAATACTTTTACAGCATTTATGTTAACGAATTGAACCTTATTGTTAAGTGTTAACAATACATTATTTAATTATTTACAAAAATGTATGGAAACGTTATAGCTAGTTCAAGCCCAATCTGCCTGTCAAAGAATCAGAGTAAGAGAATCCAGATACATTTTTTCTAATTTATTTTCCAGGAAGTGAAAATCAGTTCCTTTGGTTCTTGTATACAGCAATGAAGAAGTGTGCCACAAAAACAGTAACCACCAAAACAGTGACAGCATTATTATGACAAACCAAAGCATTGGTCAAACAAACAGATCTCAAATAAAAGCCTAATTGTAAAACAGCCTTCATATTGTACACCGAATGCTTGGCTTATCTGCTGGCACCGTGTTTTCACAGATTGTCTTGCAATGACAACTGAACATCTTTCCCTGCTACACTCACCCCTCCCACAGTAGGGCTGCCCTGGCACGAACTCGGCAGCATTGACCCAGTCCACTGCCCCCAAGCCTTGGGGCTTCTCCTGGGCATCGGTCGTACCACCTGGCCCATCAGACACGGGATCAGGAGTGCCAGCAAGGGGAGCAGCGGTCAGCGGCATCGACGGCTTAGAACTAGGGACTTCGTCTTGCTTGGCAGGTTTGCTATGTTCATACCTGAGGCACAATGCAAATTTAATGGAAAATACAATAAAATATGGACTGATACACCAGGTAAGCCATGCAATGAAAATGCCCCCTAGGCCTACATAGTTTATCTCTGAAATGAAAGCTTCTGAATGAAAAACTTGTTCTCTGTGGTCTGTAATAGTCATGAAATGTTATTACATTTTTACTAGTATAACATATTTAAGTGAGTGTTGCCTGTTATCAAAACAATGTGTTCAGATAAACTATTTTAGACAGGCTTTAGCACATTATAATCATTAAGCGCCTGGGTGTTTTTTCTGTCTTAGGTGTCAGAGTGTTTCCCACTGGTGATATTTTTTTTCTCAAGCTGATACAGTCACAAACCTGAAAAGTGTGTCTGGTTACCATGGTGAGTACATGTCTTGTTCACACTCATAATGCAGCAGTTAGCCTCTTTCAGAAGTGATTCATATAAATACTTAACATTTCCGAGTGGGTTTTACAGTGCAAACTGTCTACGGTCTTCAGCATGCTAATGAAAATATAATGGCTAAACATTTCAACAACAATAGAAGAAAACAAATCTAGGTAAACCAGTCGACCTTACTAGTGTACAAGAACAAGTCTTATATGTAGTGTTGGGTTGCTTGCATCTCAGGAAATGTTTCAGACAACATAATTGTTAATAAGGAACAGCTAGTTTTCACATGCAATGATCAGTGTTGGGGGTAACGCATTACAAGTAACGCGAGTTATGTAATCAGATTACTTTTTTCAAGTAACTAGTAAAGTAACGCATTACTCCATCCATAATGAAGCATACATTGAAGCCTTTTCTACACACAAACTTAATGAAAGCTCAGCCCCCCCTTCCTCACAAAAAAAAATTATGTGGTAAACCCCATATGGACACAAAAGCATCACTGCACCTCCCCATACATCTGACAAAGCCGACAATACAACTCTGTCAGACATCAATCTAGACTCCAGACATCAGATATTTAAGCTCAAGACCCTGAAAGCACAGGAAACAGTCCTCTCAAGCCGAGCAAGAGGGAGCTCTCGGTCAGATGTAATGCTGTCATAGAACAGCCTCGGCAAACAAAGACATTCCCATACTGCCGAGCTGGGGGCAGCAGTTACTATGGGGATACACTTGACCGCAGACAGATATGAGACAAACATTGTCTGCACTGTCTGGCTCGCAGGCTAATTTTTACACTGCTTCCAGTGCCAATGCGTTTGACTGCAATGGCCAAAGGTATATAAACGCCAGTAGTTGCACTCAAAAAGAAACGGCCTACAAACAGACCATTTGCATTTGTATTACATTAGAGCAGCATTAATACATTAATGACATTAATAATGTTGTTCCTGTGGCTCAGTGGTAGAGCATTGTGTTAGCAGCACAAACGGTTGTGGGTTTGATTCCCAGGGAACACACATACTGGTGAAAAATGTATAGGCTGAATGCACTGTAAGTCACTTTTGATAAAAGTGTCTGCTAAATGCATAAATTATTATTATTAAATTATTATTATTATTATTATTATTATTATTATTAATACAACACAAATGCAAACGGTCCGTTTGTAGGCCAGTTTGTAGTGCACTTGGTGTCCTTAGGTATAAAAATGGCAACATTAATGTAAGACAAATGCATAAAATCAGTGGCGTGCACAGACCTCCGGAGTGTCATTACGAGTGCACATTCGCGGTCTTCCCCCTTGGTAGAAATTGCGGTCCGGGGGCACCTAGATCGGACCGAAAAGGCACTTTAGCATCGGCAATTAAAGGGGCAGGGGCTCCCTCCTGTGCGTAAAATGCAAACACAACTCGACCTGTAATAGTTAATTTGACATCTCTTAAGTGACAGTTTTTTCATACAATGAAACTCAGTGGCAGCCAGTGTCAAAAGACTCAACTTTTGTGTTTGGCAGCAAAAAGATACTCCCACAGCTTTTGTGGGAACTATCCCTTTAAGAAAGCGACCAACTCAACTACTTGTTTACAGAAAATTCTGCTTCTCGAATATCACGGGTACTTACTGAAGCTACACACAGCACTTCTCAGAAGCCTTGCTTACCACTACTACATTTAAACACACCTCATGTGTTACGGCCCCAAACACAGAAATACAGATTACATTACCTTTGATGTTATGTAACATCTGCACAGATCTAGTCAAGAGAGTCAGCAGTTGTTTTGAAGCACATTTTGAGTCTAAATGTTTAATCATTGCGTCTCTTACCTGCAACGGTCTCCAAAAGCACAGCATCCTTTTTGAAAGAACTTGCAGGTCATGGTTGGCTTGCAGCTGCTGAGGTCGTGTAAATATCGACAGTTGTCACCCTCTTTGCAAAGCCCGTGCATGAAATACCTACAAATGAAAATGTTTTTTGAGCTTGATATGACAACACTCACACAGAACCCACTCCATTTTACACATCTGAAGGCATGAACAAAGGTTGTTTTGTGACATCCTAACATAAAATGATCAATATCCTTGTCATACTAATAAGCATCAGAGCCTTAAAAAGCCTTTGACTATGATTCATAATACACTGCTCACATCATTTACTGTATAAACCGCTTGACCCAAAGAACCCTTCATATGTGCATGTTACATTTGACAACAGTGCTAATGTAAACATTACATATTGCTTAGGTTTGAAAACTCAAAAACACCTACTTGCATTTTATACTACTAGATATGTTGGTAGATAAAAAGGTTATTTGGTACAGTCATGGCTAGACTTGGATAAAGCCTGGTAAATGAATCATAAATCATCAAGACTGACACATTGGCTGCTGCCGAAACTGGTAAACTCAAGGTTTTTAACGGCTTCCTTGAATACTCTTTGCTGTCAAACTGACTGCCATATCTGTTGTTGTTTTTTTTACCAACACGGATGTTGCAGAGATAAACACGCGCGCGCACGCACACACAGAGGAAGAAAGGACCGCAAATAGAAGCCCCTGTCGGACTGATCGCTGATTCGGTGCGTTACAACAACAAACACACACACTCATCCAGTTCAGCACAAAGACAGCGGCGTTATCCGATGCCTCGCCGTCGACGCACGGACAGGTGGTTGCGTTTAATATTTGAGACCGTTTAATACTGCGACAACCGCGTCCCTCGACTGATTTTCACTAACCTGCAGGTTACGTGCTTCGTCCAGCCTCCGATAACTGCTGGAGTCGCTGTTGACGCTGCCGCTGCCGCTGCCTCCGCCATTGCTGTTTATGTTGAAGCCCAAGCACCCGGATCTTCCGGAAAGCGGCTGTTCTGCGTTCGGCTATTTTCGGAAAACCGAAGGCGCCGTAATTGATCGAGTGTTTTCGGAAAATAAAAACCGCGTCGTAATCGGGTGTTTTCGGAAAACCGAAGACCTAACACGAGTCTAGTGCCTTATCAAAACATTCCAACGCGTGGCTGTTATTAATGAAAGCAGGGGAACAACACTTCCTCAAATTATTACATTATCAACCTAACTTAATAACATTTATACATGTTTTTATTAATGACATTAATATGCTTAGAATGTATTCAAATGTTATTTTTCTAAATCAGGTTAAGTTAATTTGGTCGTACACAAATTAGTGTCTTTTGGAGTGAATATTAATAAAATATAATATAAATATAATAAAATATTAAAGATATACAAATCGTTACATGTAGGGTGATCATTCATCACATTATGGAAGATTATAGTATATGATCTGCATTCTTTGTGTAAATGTAAAGGGTAATTTCCAAGCTAATTACTTTAAGTGATGTCATATATTACTTAGGTAACCACTGACTGATTTTTCAATTTCTCTGAAAAGCAGACAGAATTAGAAGCAGACAGTTTTGCTGGGAATTTTGAAAAGCACATTTATCCCAAAGCAAATCGAAAAATACAGTAATTTGTTTAGAATTCCTTTAAAAAATCCCATTCCTTATTGAACAATTGAACATACCATGTTTAATAACTGTCCTTAAGAGGAACCATGCATATATTCTTTGTAATATTTGCTCATTTATAGTTTCTTTGATGATTCGTTCTTGGTCACTAATAATCCTGTATACACCATTTGTTTTTAGAACACAGATGTAGTAATCTAAACTACCCTCAAGAACTAAACAAACATGGCAAAACTGAGTTGGTGATTATGCTTTATAAGTAGCATCTTGAGAAGAAAAGATGGCTGAGCACCAAACATAATTTATTCTGAAGAAATGTTTTGAGAGATATATATATATATAACTTCTTTTGTTAATCAATTCATTTCATAATATAAACAAAGGTGCATAATCACATGTCAGATGTAAACAGCTTTTCTTGTAAGACAGTAGTAAGGAAAGTCCCTCCACCGTTCCCTTTTTCATCTGACCTTAGCAATGTCACCACAACAACAGTCTGGTTATTTCTCTCTCCTGAAACCATTATCATTGTGACTGGTGTTAAATATTTAAAATCTCATTATTAAACAAATCCCTGGCATCCCCTGTTGTTTTTTTTTTTGTTCATTCCTGGATTGCAGTAGTATGGACCTTTAATTAGTGCATTAACATTTTCAATGAAATCCTAGCACTTTTAGTGCTCTCTCTCTCTCTCTCTCTCTCTCTCTCTCTCTCTCTCTATACACACCTCTCTCTCTCTCTCTCTCTCTCTCTCTCTCTCTCTCTCTCTCTCTCTCTCTCTCTCTCTCTCTCTCTCTCTCTCTCTCTCTCTCTCTCTCTCTCTCTCTCTCTCTCTCTCTCTCTCTCTCTCTCTCTCTCTCTCTATACACACACAGTATATGAATTGAATAGAGAGCACTGATGGAAGGTGTTGCAACTAGAGCTTGAACATAAGCATTAACATGAGTGAGTAAAGCCTACAGTATATGAATTGAATAGAGAGCACTGATGGAAGGTGTTGCAACTAGAGCTTGAACATAAGCATTAACATGAGTGAGTAAAGCCTATTTTAAATATGCAAATGCGCAGTCAAAAGATAAGTCATATTGAAATGTGACCTTTCAGTAACGAAACTAAACTAACTAAATGTGTGGTAGATACATTTAATATAAATTACTTTAGAGGTATTGCACTCTTTTGCCCATTTAAGGTTTTCCCTCTGGGCATTTAGAGAAGATGAGTATTGTGCATTTAGGGAAGTTCAAGTACTCCGGAAAATACCGTTGTGAAATTTTTTTTGTTAATATGGTTAATACCATGTGCAGGCGTGTCTTTATAAGGCCACATAATCAAGTGCACAGCAGAGCTCAAGCTGTAAATGGAACGGAGGAAAATCATAAAATGATTTATTGAACATCAAATTTTCATGTTTTGTATCTAAGGTAAATGTCCATTTATTTTTTTTTTGTTTGTTTGTATTGTTTATTATCTCTCTCTTTCTCTCTCTGTTTTTTTGTTTGTTTGTTTGTTTGTTTTTTGTTAAAGCAAGTGCATAGCAGTCATTTAATGTTTTAATAATGTTATATGTCAAAAATAATCTACAGTACAAGAAACTGTAAAATATCATATTTTATGTTATATTATATTTTATAATATCTATATTTATTATATTGTTAGATTTTTAATATATTGTTTTTATTATGTATTTACATTTTTATTTTTATATTTACATATCATTATTTTTTATTCGATTATTTTACAAGTATTTGTGCATTAGCTATTCAGTTGCACATTTAGCAAAATAAATGAATGCATATATAATTAATGCATGATTTAACAGATATATACCTTTTTATTTTCAGAGGATGTCGTCCACCATCTGGCCTGTGCTTATCTCATGCCTCTTACTGATTTCGTTAAAAGCACATGGTGAAGAATCTGGATATTGTTCCACTTTGACTGAGCACACAAAAGATCTTTCCAATAATAATCTAACAAGGATTCCATCACATTTATCAAACAGCATAGAGTACTTAGATGTGTCCCACAACAACATCTCCAGCATTGTTCATGGTGACCTGTCTGGTTTAACCCATCTCTGCTTCCTCAAAGTCACACACTGTGGGCTTCAATACATCTCCCCTGATGCCTTCAGCAACAACTCTGCAATCAAAGTACTCAACATCTCCTACAACCATCTGACCGTCATTCCTAATTTGCATTTGCCCCAGCTAAGGATGCTAGACCTTTCCAGCAATCCATATCCCAGTTATGCACTTCCAGGCTCATTTGGTAACTTAAGTTACCTTTCCATCCTTGCGATTGGTAGTAAAGATGCTAGTTCTGTTAATGTGCATGACTTTGTTCCTCTTCAAAATATCCGTTTGAACAAAATCATATTTGGAGATGGAACGGAACTGCAAAACTATGAAAATGGCTCTTTTTCACAACTCAAATCATTACGGGAAGTTGTTCTGAAAGTGACTTTTTGCCAGCATTTCGACATTTTCAGTAACATGATTATGGATTTTGACCAAACCCAAACTAAAAAAATTCAGCTGGTTAAGTTGTTTCCAGACCAATGTACCATCAGGACTGACCCTTTCATGGCTTTTAAAGATTTGCGTGTCCTCAGTAACTTAAGCATCGTAGACACCTGGATAAACAGCTCTGTGATGGGGAAACTGTTCAAAAATGTTTGGAAATCATCTTTTGAGGAAACAGTGTTTTTAAACATCACATACAATGAGGACACTCCTGATGGCTTCCAGCTACCAAAGCAGAATCACACCACGAATCTACGAGCGTTTGTGCTTGATGGTGTACACCACCATCAGTACCACTACCCCACTTTTAACGTGAGTATGGAACTAGTCAACAAACTAACCTACTTGAAGTTCTCCGGTACCGGGATGAATATTCTTCCATGCAATCTAATTTCAGCCATTAAGTCTCTACAACTCTTGGACCTGTCAAACAACCTCTTGGATGAGAGTGGCTTCTGGTGGTTTGGTTGTTCATCATACAAAGTGTTTCCAGCCTTGAGAAAACTCTCGCTAAGCCATAACCGTTTCAACGACCTCGCTGAGATTGCCGAAAACGTCAATGATATGAAGTTCTTAGAGTCTCTTGACTTGAGTTTCAACTCTATTTCCATTGGCAAACCGTGTTTTTGGCCTCCCCATCTGATTGAGTTGAGTCTCAGCCACAACAATCTAGGAAACGACATATTTCGCTACCTATCACCATACTTCCAGAAGATAGACCTTTCGAAGACGGGCATAAGGGTTATTCCTTTAAATATTTCATCGTTGTTTCCCAGACTAATGTACCTCTATCTGAGTTTTAACAGCATACAGGTCATCCCGGCGGATCTTCGGGCTCCTATGTTAGTAAGCCTGCACATTGACCAGAACGCAATTACTTTCATTAGCCAAAAATCAATGGAAGGCTTCCCCAAGCTGAGGAATTTGAAAGCCGGCTACAATCCATTTAGCTGTGATTGTGATTCCTTTTGGTTCATGACGGCATTTAATAAATCACTTCTCTCAGATTGGCCCCAGGATTACACTTGCAGCACCCCGCCGTCATTTACCGGCAGGCATTTGGAGACGTATGAGCACGGATGGCTGTCCTGTCAACCAGGCTTGCAGGCTGCTGTGGTTCTGTTGGTGTTATTTGCGGTAGGAACTGCTCTGGGTATTACTGTTTATGCTTGTGATGGTATTTGGTACACCAAAATGCTTTGGGTTTGGATGCGAATGAAAAGGAGAGGCTATAAGAGGGCTGATCGACTGCTAAATGCCACCTTCCGCTACCATGCCTTCATTTCCTACAGCCAACATGACTCAACTTGGGTGGGATCTCAGCTGGTACCTGAATTAGAAAGGTCAGGCCTGTCTCTTTGTGTCCATGAGAGAGATTTTGAACCTGGGAAGTGGATTGTGGACAATATAATCCATTGTGTGGAGGACAGCTACAAGAGCCTCTTCATCCTGTCCAAACACTTTGTGCAGAGCGAGTGGTGCAACTATGAACTGTTCTTCGCCCAGCATAGGGCAATTAGTGTGAACGACGACTCCCTGGTCTTCGTTCTGTTGGAGCCCATACCAACAGACTCTCTGCCCAAAAAGTTTCTGAAATTAAGAACGCTGCTTAGGCGGAAAACGTACCTGGAGTGGCCGGCAGATGAACGCAAGCAGCGAGTATTCTGGTGCAATCTTAAAGCTATTCTGCAGACTGTAGACCAGAGCCAGATTTTAAAGGACGTGGCCACAGACATTGCTGAAATGTGTCCTCTAGTGCCTGTCAAAGAATGAAATTCTGTTTATCATTTGAAAATATCATAATACTGTAAATAAAATTGATTTTTTTAAACAAAAGATTCTGGCTTGCATGAACCCTATAGTGCAGAACAAAACCTCTGTTCTATTCATTGTTTGGTTATTTTTATATTTTATATTTATTTTTAAACTATGAACGTCTTCTTTGTTTAGACTCAGATAGCCAGCCCAGATAATGTGTACATGAAATTTATTCTTTCTAAAAACCTTGGCCTGTGTCTCCACCTACTGTTGAACTTCAGAAGTGGTGCAAACTGGTATTTTTAAACTTGATAAGTTCAAGTTTTCAATGTCAATACTTCACCAATTTCCTGAACATTTGTGATGTAATAATAAAGATAATACAATAAAAATACTGATACTGTTGTTGTTGCTATTATTGCTTAGAAAGAAAGAACCAGAAAAAGAAAGATGTTCTTCTGATGTTTAGGCTACTGATAATTGACTGGGGCTAGCTGTCACACTTTTTACCCCAGTTATTAGTAGTAGTAGTATTCTGGCTTTAGTTATGTATAGCCAACGTATGTAACTTGGACACAATTTTGAAACATAATTCATGAAATAGTGCGATTGTAATTCAAATATTGAAATGAATACGTTGCAAATGTATAAAATTTAAAACATGAACATTTGCAGCAAAGTTAACAATGCAATAAGATCATTCATGCAACAGCAATATCAAGCTATTTTATTTGCCAACATGTAATTTATAAATTGCGCAAAGTGTACAATTTAAAACACGTGACAACTTGCTCTAATAAAACAGTAACATTAAGCAGTAAAACATTTATGAAACAATTCATAAAACAGCACAAATGTAACAGGTAATGTACAAATAGACTATATCAAGCCATTTGTTTGCCAACAAACATTGCAATTACAACATTTTGGAAATGTACAAAATGTATAACATCATTTGCTTCAATATAAATGTAAAAAAAAATACCCTTGAGCACACAGTTCGACCTTTAATATATATAGTTCTGTAAACATTTCCAGTGTCTCTGGATATTGCACACTACATTACCCACATACGCCCAAGCTCATCATCAACTGCGCATGCGCTAAAAAGTCACTTCTTGATGCGCCCCCTCCCTACTAGTTCACTGTAAGATGGTGGTTAGGAGGCACTAGTGCAATACAGAGAGGCTGTAAGAAACAAGACTTGGTGTTTTCGCAGCAAATCACACAGGAGCAGGGATAAACCACCCGGGAAATTATATTGTGACCTGTTGTGCTAGACCTGGGCCGCTCAGATAGATTTTATTTGCTGTGAAGCTGTCTGTACAGATAGACAGGGTGAGTATCCCACCAAGGCCTCTCTTATCCACCGCCTCCACATTCAACTGCTTTCCTCTCTCAGTTCACCTCTTTATAACATATCTCATCCCTCTTTCTCCCTCAAACGTCCATTTCTTGTGGTAACGCCTGTGTTTTGTGTGTGTTTCATCAGTCTGGCAGACTAACGCTAGTCGTCCAGTTAGCCGAGTAGCCGCTAGCCGCACCGTTTGACCGGCTTTTAATAAAATACACGAATATGAGTCCTCGCTTCGCCAAACACTGACTTATTTTTTGTTCTTCAGACTCCTAGACAGTACACAGTATATGCACACTGATTTTAGTGTACATTTAGCCTGTTGAACAACTTCCATTCTGTACATGCATATATGTTCTTTGACAGAGGGAATTTCCTTGTTATTTGAGTAGGAAGTTGCCGTTTTTTCTGAGCTACATCATTTTAAAGATGTGACGTCTAATATTTCTGTGATAATGACATTGCTCCGTTACTGCAGTTTATTTTATTATTTTTGTCCACACCCTTTATTATTGTGTGTGGCGCCCGTTTCAATAGTGCTTCCTACAGGTTTTTGTGGACCAAATGCACCTGTCATCATTTCCACAATAAATAATATGAAGTCAGAGTCTCTCAGAAGAGGATATTGTTGTGTTTGGTTGCAACATTATGTTCCTGTTGAGTGTGCACTATTAATACTGTTGTCAGCAGTGGGCCTTTTGAGCTTACCATCTGCATTTTTTCTTTCAGATGTGAGTGTTTTTTTTTTTTTAAAGGAATAAGCTGGAAATTAAAACTCGATCATGTTGTTCCAGACCCAAGTTTCTTTCTTTTGTGGAACACAAAATTAGATGTTTGACAGAATCACTTTGATTGTGTGGAAAGACAGATGCAATGGAAGTGAATGGTGGTTGAAACCTTTTCATTAAATACTGTACTTTGTTGCATGACAGCTAAGATTGAATGTAACTGAAAGTTTGGCAATTATATTATGCAGGCGCCTTACAAAGATACAAAGGGGAACACGAGAGAGTTTTGCTTGTATTGTGCTTCGGGAGCAATATCAGATGGGTTTTAAGTGGACCGGTTCCAGTGCACCGTCAGGCATTGTTTGTGCCAGACACAATGTTTGAGAGACAATTTTCAGGCAAGGGTTGCTGGTGCTATATGAGCCCCTTCTGAATGGACATCTGCCTTGGTGTTCAGTTGCATAGAAATGGTGCTCTGTTTTTATAGTTGTTTGAGAAAGTTAATTTGCACCTTTAAATTCAGTCCGAATGGGTCAGCCGCAATCCTGGCGGTACAGGAAAAAAGCCTTTTAATTTAGGCTTTAGTAAGATCTGGAAAGATTGGCCTTTTTGTGATTAAAGCTGTTTGGCTGTGTTAGATCACCATGCTATTTTCTCAGCTATGGCCTATTGCAGATATGTTCGAAAATGGATGAACCCTTTGTGTTACATTTTAGTGTTTTTAGTGCTTTTATTGTTTGCCCAGAATAGTTTTTTTGTGGTAAAAACATCTCTTTTATTTCTTGCCGATGCCTTTTCCATCTGCTCATGAAGAGCAGCCCACAAATGGACACGACTCCCACTCTGATGATAATTTCAGCTGCGCTCTTCTGTGACACCAGAATGATGCCAACTGTCCATCTTTTTGTTAATCATGTCAGCATATTGCATATATTTGTCAGGGCCAAAGGCATCTTTTAGAGCCTTTTATTACAAATTAAACATCATGATATTTTGAATTCAATCTGTCTTAATGTATAGCAGTCTTGTTGTTACTGTGTGGTTGACAGATTTGTTTGTAGTTGTGTATTAGGATGTTTAATTGAAATTAGTGTGTACTAGAGCTACTAACTTGACTTGATGTAACTATGTTCACCACCCTTCAAAGCCCATTTCAAAAACGCAGACCTTTGATTTGATTTTCATATAAAATTAACTGCCTGTTACAGAAACACTTTCAAAATGCTGCCAAAGACTTTATCAGTCCGCCTTCAAGACTAGATTTTTGTTAGAAGTTGCAATATTCAGTGTTGCACAGTTGTTATTCTCATCCTTTGGTGTGGCTTGTAGTGTGGTTATTGTTGTAAAATGTTGTGAAAGCCTTCGATTTTTGTTTCTAGATTGCACAATGTTCCTGAGATTTGCATTGTTTTTGTATTTGCAGATATTGGCTTTCTATTTAAGGTTATGCCAAATTATTTCTGAATCAAGCATGCATACTCAAAATTATTAGTACTGCAAGTGAGCTGTCAGAAATGTTCACTTCATTCCGTTTTTATGCTTTAAATGGGTGTGCCATAGAGTCTCAGTGAGGAACAGAAAAACCAAAAGCCTGATGAACCTGTGATTAGCAGTTTGAATGTTTTCTCAAGGACTTGGTATTTTTTGTAGAAAGGTCTTTCCATGCCCACAGGCTCGAGGGCTCCTCAGGCCGTCCTTTCAGCGTTCAGCTCCCACGGCGTGCTTGGTTAATGTATACATGAAAACATCTACCACCGCCAAAACTCAAACATTGTAGGCTTAGATCATTGTTTGTCCTCTACGCTTTCCCAGCACCTTAGTCATCTTGCAAACATGTTTGTTACTGTGTCTGCTCCAAACAGATTTTTGGTTGATTCTGACTTTATTGGTTAATGTAAGCATAATTAATCTTAATTTCAGTTCAGTTTAATCCAGATTTGCGTTTACACTGGAAGTTGATTTAGGATTTGTACTCTTTGAACTGTGATAATCAGAGACAGGACCTTTTAATGCTTTTTATTGCCCTGTTTCGTTCCATATTATGCATCTTTTTTTCACAATATGTGCATGTGATGTTGGATGTAGGGCTGGGCAATATGGGCAAAAAATGATCACAATTTTTTTTCATATCAGTCTATATCGATAATTGTCATGATAAATGTCAAATTTTTATTTCTTTCAAGTTTAAAGGCAGATTTTTGCTCCAATGTGAAAGTTGTAAAAACCAGATGGTTAATTGTGGTTTTACACTATTCTTTATGGTCAGAAAATGACAAACACTTCATTTTTGAATTCTTTACACTTTTCCAGTGATTGTTCCTTAACAAAATAAATATCTTAATAGAAAAATATTATTTCTTAGTTCTGCATGTTCTAATGAGTAATATTGTTTCAAATCAAGAAGCAGGTTTGTCTGTGTTGCCTGATATTAATAATTTTTTTTTGTCTCTTAGAAATACACATTTGATAGTAGCTTGAGTTAGGATGCAGATGTAGATTTATGTTAATTATCAAAATCAGTAATATCTGTAAAAACATTTTTATATGGTGAAATTTCATTATTCTTACTGTTTGAGGTGTTTTTTTTTAACCATTGGTCTTCCTTAGTAGCATACATTTAGATCATGATAATCACAGTTAAAACCACAAATATAGCACCTTAATACCATGGTAAAAATTTAATATGGCTTCTATGTATTTGTATGAAAAACAGTAGAAAAACTAAATACATTTAGTATAAACGCTATAGCTTACCTTAATCAAAAAATATAGCTTAATATAGCTTAAACACAAAAAAATACTGTAATTATATTCCATTGCTCATCCTTCTAAACATTTAATACATATCTACATTAATAAAATAATAAAATTCGACACGAATACCCACATTTCTGACACAATACCATGGTGCAGTTAGTGTTACTACAGTACATCTATGGTAAATGATGGCGATTTGTAGATTAAAAAGTAGTGGTTCAACGGATCACAAATCTCATGGTTCTGATCACATTACGGTTTTTGACCCACAGATCGGATCATTTTTCAGATTAGCAATAAAAGAAAAATATTTCAATTTAACTTTAAATTTAGCTTTCCATTTATTACTTAAAGCGAAGTACTTCTTTCATACCACAGCAAATACTACTAGCTTAACTAAGAAAGTTTAAACATGATTAAAGAGACGAGAACAGCCAGTAAAAATAAGAACAAATACACAAATTACAAGCATAGGTAAATACAACAGAATATGTTACAAATAAAATAAGGTTAGTAGTATTCAAATACAGAAATGTAATAATTAGGGAAAATAACACTGCATAGTGTTCACTGTATAAATTAAATATAGATTTTTTATCTCAGCTGCTTTGTTGTTTGATGATTTTTAATTACAGCAGTATTTATAGGCCGCTGTCCCTTTAAGACCTGATGCATGGATCCGATATAATGGTACACATCACATCCGATTTTTTTCTCAGCTGTTTTCATTCACTTGAGACATAACTGACTGCATTTACCTGAATGATTGTCGAGATTAATATTTTGTCATCATTTTATGTGTATGTGTCTGTTCAGGATTCAAAAGAGGATTCGGTTCGGTGTTCGCGCGCCGTCTGAAACGCGTGTGCACGCTTCATGTGTGTGCGGCTGTGCGCGAAGAGAAGAGCGAGCAAGTAACGAATCGAGTTCCCTTTCGCCTTTTCTCTCTGGAATTGTTTAAAATGCGCTTGCTTGTGTGAATACGGACAAATTATAAACGTATACTCTATTATGGTTAAATTTTGCAATTAATCCGCGGATCACATGCGTGCCGAACCGTGAGGCTTGGTCCGTACGGATCACGGATCAACTACGATCCGTTTAACCACTACCTTAAACAGACAATATTCGTTGGGATGCGGTCTCTAAAAAGGCCGATCTCAAAAAAACGATCTCAAGCTGATGACGCTGCCGTGAGAGCCGTGAGAG
>NW_015542553.1:1362120-1363203 GCF_001515605.1 Sinocyclocheilus anshuiensis
GAACAGCCAGTAAAAATAAGAACAAATACACAAATTACAAGCATAGGTAAATACAACAGAATATGTTACAAATAAAATAAGGTTAGTAGTATTCAAATACAGAAATGTAATAATTAGGGAAAATAACACTGCATAGTGTTCACTGTATAAATTAAATATAGATTTTTATCACAGCTGTTTTGTTGTTTGATGATCATTAATGAGAGCAGCAGTATTTATAGGCCGCTGTCCCTTTAAGACCTGATGCACGGATCCGATATAATGATACACATCACATCCGATTTTTTTCTCAGCTGTTTTCATTCACTTGAGACATAACTGACTGCATTTACCTGAATGATTGTCGAGATTAATATTTTGTCATCATTTTATGTGTATGTGTCTGTTCAGGATTCAAAAGAGGATTCGGTTCGGTGTTCGCGCGCCGTCTGAAACGCGTGTGCACGCTTCATGTGTGTGCGGCTGTGCGCGAAGAGAAGAGCGAGCAAGTAACGAATCGAGTTCCCTTTCGCCTTTTCTCTCTGGAATTGTTTAAAATGCGCTTGCTTGTGTGAATACGGACAAATTATAAACGTATACTCTATTATGGTTAAATTTTGCAATTAATCCGCGGATCACATGCGTGCCAAACCGTGGGGCTTGGTCCGTACGGATCACGGATCAACTACGATCCGTTTAACCACTATTAAAAAGTCTTCTGACCGTATCGTTGCGCACAGTGTTTCTGCTGTTTGTCAGCGCTGATTCATCTGGCTGTTCATCTGAGTTATTTAGGGGTGCTCCGATCGATCAGCTACCGATCACTATCGGCCGATAATCACGTTGGGATGTTTGATCGGCGGTCTCTAAAAAGGCCGATCTCAAAAAAACGATCTCAAGCTGATGACGCTGCCGTCAGAGGTTTGGCATGACATGCAGCGGCACCGTCTCAGTCTCTGTCCGGCGCGGGTTAAATAATTATAATGCTGAAGGTGAGGTACAATTGATATTTCTTCATTAAATAACTTGTAAAGTAATTTGAAAACTTTCTGTAAGACATAATTTCACAAACAGCGTGAGTGAAGCACTGCGCATGCTCTCTCT
>NW_015542553.1:1363435-1377791 GCF_001515605.1 Sinocyclocheilus anshuiensis
ATGAAACTCTAGATGGCACAGTCCGATAGGTCTAACTCAATCTGACCTAATGACATCATTATCACATGGCACAGCTGAATGGTTCTCTCCTGTATCGGTAGCCAATGAGCTCGCTGCTCAACATTCAAATATATGATATCACTATCGGCCGATAATCACGTTGGGATGTTTGATCGGTGGTCTCTAAAAAGGCCGATCTCAAAAAAACGATCTCAAGCTGATGACGCTGCCGTGAGAGGTTTGGCACGACATACAGCGGCTCCATCTCTGTCTGGCGCGGGTGAAATAATTATAATGCTGAAGGTGAGGTACTCAGCTTCATATTTCTTAATTAAATAACTTAAAGTCATTTGAAAACCTTGTGTGAGACGTAATTTCACAAACAGCAGTGTTTAACCATTCAGAGCTCGCACACTCTCCTGGAGACCGTGCGCTCATGCACACTCGCAGCGCACACACATAATGCCAGGTTCACTTTACTCCGTTTGCAGTGCGTATGTGGTGCGTTTTTTTTCCGCGCTCATGTTAACGGATTAATAAAGCGTTCAGTCGCCTATACTTACCCAACGATATAATTGCGAGAAAAAGTATTGAAATATTTTTTTTATCCTCCCATCTCGTAGGCTATTTATTCCCTTTAGGGTTTCCGTAGTACACGTCATTTCCTTTCCGATCATGGAACTGGGATGCGGCGGATTGCGGGAGAGGGGGTGGGGTGGGGGGATTTATCACGATGTCAGCTTAACATCGTGATGGCTGTCAGCCATCGGCAATGGACGATGGCATCGTCTATCGGCCCAACCCTAGTTTGTGGTAAACAGCCACGGATCAGTAGCGGTGTGTGAAAGCACAGTCCGTGCTGCTTCCCCTCTCACAAGAGTCACCTAAGAGCAAGAGGGGAATTCTCCCCATTTTCAAAAATGAAATTCAGACCCTGAATAAATGTCTAAAAATACTGATTGGAGTATCAATATAAATAGTTATAAATGATAAAAAGAAGGCTTTAAAAAGATCGGTATCGGTGATTGGTATCGGCAGATACTGATTTCTGTGATCAGTGATCGGCCTCAAAAATCCTGATCGGAGCACCCCTAGAGTTATTTGTGTTCTTCGCTGGATTCAGGCACTTCACACTGGATCTTACAGCGCTGTTCAGTGTCGCATGAGCGAGACTCATCAGCGAGAGTGAAGCTCGCGCCACTGTTTGAACTTTGATCCGAGCGGATAAATGCTCAGAGTGGCACGATTCAAATGACTACCGCTCTTTCGTTCCGCCTTTGCCTCATAAACATTATATCCATAATTTATCGAGGAAATTTATATAGCGCGATAATTATCGTTATCGATTTATCGCCCAGCCCTAGTTGGATGCCAGAAGGAACCAAACCCTGCGCAGCTTGAGTTTGTCTTGGGGGTTTGTGATGGAGTCAGATCCCTTTTTACAAGAGTGATGGTTAAAGGTTTGTTATGCATCGTCCCCAGCAGGAGCCAGCGGAAAGCTTTCATTACCCGGAGCTGATATCCACCTCTGCTGGGAAGGAATCTCATCCTTACTGACAGTGGGAATTCCTTCTCTGTACAGTCCTGGGGACTGCAAAAAAAACCTCACACCCTGTTTCTAATTCCATATCGGCATGTTAAGGAGACGGTGCTTTGCAATTTCCCCACCAACCCCCTTACTAGCTTAGGTGAGACCTTGCCGATCCGAGGAATTGCTGATTACCCTACATGTAGCGAAGACCGCCCCCTGTGTTCAATCAGCATTTCCCTTTTAAAGGGAGATTCAAGGGCTTGACTCCTCCTGCTGTACTCTGCCTGGCCAGGATGGGATATTTTTAGATGGCTCCCTTTTTTCCCCCCATTCCACTTCTAACCACACGCTGTCCCCTCTTCACACTCCTGGTGCTTCCGCTACGGACAGAGTGACCATATGACCCCATAAAATGACAGTTGGAGTTTTGTTGGCTTTTAGTCTTTTTTTTTTGGTAAGCTCCGAGGCTGTATGTACATATAGCACTGTTTAAAATTTGGGGTCAGTAAGATAAAAAAAAAAAAAGTCTCTTATGCTTACCAAGGC
Organism: Sinocyclocheilus anshuiensis; assembly: GCF_001515605.1. Lineage (NCBI taxonomy): Eukaryota > Metazoa > Chordata > Actinopteri > Cypriniformes > Cyprinidae > Sinocyclocheilus > Sinocyclocheilus anshuiensis. Next base: position 1,365,513 of record NW_015542553.1, read on the forward strand.
TGCATTTATTTGATCCGAAATGCAGTAAAAACATATATTAAACGTATATTAAAAACAGTATTGCCATTTAAAATATTGTTTTTCTATTTAAATACATTTTAAAGTGTAATTTATTCATGTGATGGCAAAGCTGAATGCATTACTCTTCAGTTTGACTTGATCCTTCAGAAATAATTCTAATATGCTAATTTAGTGTTCAATAAACATTATTTATTATTATTGTAAATAATACTGATACATTTTAGGCTTCTTTGAATTGAAAGTTCAAAAGAGCAGCATTTATTTGAAATATAAATCTTTTATAAAATTATAATAGTCTTTACTGTCATTACTGTAAATTTTGATCAATTTAATGTCTTTTGTGTACAAAGGTATTTTCTTTTTTAAAAAAGTACAAAAAAATGTACTAACCCCAACCTTTTGTGTATATTTTATTGTACTCAGTGCTCAACAGTAAGGATGGCCAAAAACATTGTTCATGCACATATAACGTTTCCTGAGAAAACATACCAACAATTTTGATGACTCATCCTGCACTGCACAGGTTTTTGACCAATCAGCTCTCTAGAATTTCCCTCCCTCTGCTTAAAACTGGAGTGTCTGTGGGAGCTACAAATAAAAGGCTAATAATATGAAATCTGGTTGTTTCCATTATACAGCGTTTCCCAAACATTGATTTATTTGTGGCGGCCCGGGGGGGTTGTTAGTTCATTTGAGTTTCCCTCTTTTCTTCGCTTTCAAATGGCTTGTAAAAGTGCAGTGTGCATTTTACTTTCACTTTCAAATTGGCGGCAATTGAATTGCCGCAATTTGGCATCAAGCAATTGTTCGTTTGAGTTTTCCCTCTTTTCTTCGCTTTCAAATGGCTTGTAAAAGTGCAGTGTGCATTTTACTTTCACTTTCAAATTGGCGGCAATTGAATTGCCGCAATTTGGCATCAAGCAATTGTTCGTTTGAGTTTTCCCTCTTTTCTTCTGATTTCTTGGCTTTCAAATAGCTTGAAAAAGCAACATTTTACTTTCACTTTCAAATTAGCGGCAATTCGGCATTGATTCAATTCAAGCAACAACAACTTCAAACTCATAGAACCTTTATTAACAAAACGAATAAAAATACACTATATATGCCTAATAAAATAACAAATTACTTAGGCTACACAAAGTTTAAATAGGTATATAAAACTGAAAATCAGCAAACACTGTGGAATAAATTAAATAAGAAACATAGAACGTTTATTAGCAAAACGAATAAGAAGCTTGGAGGCACGGCATATAGGCTACGCCTTGATGTAAAATAAAATAAATAAATTACACAAAGTTTAAATAAAGTAATCAGCAAACACTGTGGAACCAAATAAATAAGAAACTAATGTTTAAAAACGTCCAGTCAATAGGCTTTTCAAAATCTAAAATATTGCCAAACACGCGTCTTTGCATTTCCTTTCTAAACAATCTTTTGTCATTGTCTTGTCTTTCTCACCTCACTCTTGTCAGTCAGCTCGACTCACTTTCCTCACGTGATAAATAAAATCTGACTCCTGCTCCGTGGTGCACTGTCATTCGCGCACGGTTCGGCACGCTGCATTGAGCGTTTAGTTTTTAAAAGTGTCTATCCTCTAACTGAACTAGGCTAAATTATTTTTGTTACTATAAAAAAATCAAAACGACGGTGGGGGACGGTGCTGCGGTAGGCAAATGACGGAACCGGTGTTGCGGCTTAACACCGGTATAACCGAAAACACCGTCTACGTCGGCAAGCCTAAAGGGAACCGATTGTCTTCAGAAAAGCTTCGATGCGATTTTCATTTAATCTAGCCTGTAATGCCTGATAAACTAGCGTTTGTGAGCGTAGCGCTACTGCTGTTACCGGGGAATACACTATTTCTCCTGCTTGCAGAGAATGAATGTGCATTTTCAGCCCATCTGTTGTTTTCGTTCAGAGCAATGCGAAAATTGACTGATATTTTGTAAATGTGAACAGGTATATATTTTTCCCGGGGGGAGTGCCGCCATACATAGGATGTAAGTCTGTGGGAAACGCATGTTTATAAGATATTGCTGGTTCTGTAATTTTTTTTTTTTTTTTGCCATTAGTTTAACGTGACATAGATGAATCACTCCATGGAAGCTTCATATTCCGGTTTGTTTGTTTATGAACACAAGGCTGCCCTTTATTTGTTCCCATTTGGGAGCTTCATTCAGACCATTGTTTGAGAAATGAACCTCGCGGGGAAGTGCCACCAGGGAACGGAACTGTCTCGGACAAACTGGCGTATTTGTGCTCGTTCATGCTGTTTATTCAGAAGGGTTTCAGTACTACTGCAGAAGACACTAAATCAGAATGTGACAACTAATATGGACCAAAAGAAAAACAATAGCCACTATGAGTTAAATTAGCTCGTATTAGCCCGGTTATCTCGCCCTCTGCTAAATTAAATGAATTAAACCCCCTTGTTTATCTTTGGCAATATATTTGAAGGATGTCGACATTATTTTTCAGTAGGCTCTTAAGTGAAAATGCTAGCAGTCACATTCCTTCACAATAACACCACAGAGATGACATATTGCTTTTCAACCAATGCATCCTACATTCGAGATGCAAACCTTGTCATGAGCCCACGGATCTGTGTTCTATATGAGGGTCCAAAGACCAAAACCTAATTTTCTGTAATTGCTGAATTTGCACCTACACATTTAGACAACCAGTTCACTGGATGATCCCTAGTGGATACGCATACTTGTTATAGAAACTGTTGCAATTGCTTGTGTGGGTGTTTGAGCTTGTCGATTCCAATTATGCCTTCAATTCCTCTCTTGACTTGAGTTTTAAACTCCTCCCACACACACACAAACACATTCTTACTAGTAGCAGTCTCATTATTAGCTCTCTGTTGCAACCTCTAGTGTGCTTTGAGACTATTTGAGTCATATGAGCCTAATTCTGTCTTGCTTCTGAAGATTAGACACTGTTGGAAAGAAACAGGATTCTTGTAGATATTGGCTGCATTTCTAAACCTAGAAGCTTCATTTGTTTGACAACTTTTGGCCTATAAAGGAAAAAGCAATACATTCTTTTTATATTACATCAAATATTGAAACTTAATTTAAAATGTAGATAATCATATTAAAGTTATTAAAAAAAAAAAAAAAAAAAAGAAACATTTAAAAAACAATGTTTTAGATATATTTATAAAAAAAATGTAATATTAAAATAAAAAATTACAAATATATATAAATATTTGTTTATATTTATATTTTTTTCTCATCAGCGCTGCCTCTAAACTGTGAGAACACCCCGCTCTTTTCTCCGCGCCGTGCCATAGGATGTCCCGTAGCCCTGAGGTGAAGGAAGACCCCATGGAGTGCCCACTGTGCATGGAACCATTGGAGATTGATGACGTCAACTTCTTCCCTTGCACCTGTGGCTATCAGATCTGCCGCTTCTGCTGGCATCGCATACGCACAGATGAGAACGGCCTCTGCCCGGCCTGCAGAAAGGTAACCAAATTTGTTCAGTATCATCCTTGGTTAGTTATATTAAACTATGCAAGTTATTAAGCCTGCTAACTAAAATGAGATATAGTTTTACATGTTGCTTTAAATTTGGGTTTACCACTTGATTGCATTTATACAGTCTTTACCCAAGGAACCTGTGGCACTTTAATTTATTTCTCAGAAACTGCTCCATTGGGGAGCTCGAGGAGATGAGAGTTTTAATGGCTAGCATTCAGCATTCCAGGGAGCTTTGCTGCAATAATCCGTGCTTCTGTTGCCACAGGGTCTGCGTGATTTTTATCATTGCTGTACAGGTGTGTGGAGGTAACATGTGCAGCACAACAGGCCTCCAGTGCTTGTATTCTTTTTCTAAATGCTCCCAGACAATAACTCAAATCAGTTCCTGTAGTGTCCGGTTATAAAATTATTTGCATTGCTATAAAATATTGAACTAATAGATTTTAGAAAAACATCACTCTCTGTGTGATATAGATTAAGCCTAAGTACTGTAATGAAGTATTATTACTCCGTTACATTACACCACTGAAAAAGAGCCACCTGACTCACAGGATTTATAATCTTATTCTGACTCTAATCAAGTAGTTACTAGTGGTTGACCCATATAGGTATCACCATTTTATTTATAGTTAGTACATAACTCAAGCATAACAGTTTCTGTAATTAAAACTATATTTTACATAATATCCAAAATAAGAAATCATTTGAAAATGAATCAATTAGAATAATTTGAACTAAATAAACAGAGGTATACACTTTTTGATATTGTTATCCTGTTATAGTATTTTTAAGTATAAAGGAAATTGTTAGTCTGAGTGCACTGATAATGATATTAAAGACCATTCAATGCAGATTTTGCTCATATTACACCGTAAATATGACACATAAATGCATATTTCATGAATGAATGAATGAATATTCTTTTTCTAAATGCTCCCAGACAATAACTCAAATCAGTTCCTGTAGTGTCCGGTTATAAAATTATTTGCATTGCTATAAAATATTGAACTAATAGATTTTGATTAAAAAATGTAAGACATTTTAGACATTGATTTGTGTATTTTATTTATTTATTTATGTATTTTTACTTTTCTTTTTTTTTTTTTACCATTTGATGCTGATATGGTCAGGTGATTTAAATATCATTTTGTCATGAATCATTTAGTGAAGCACAATCTTCTAGAATGATTTAATCTAACATTTAGGATCTTATGTTTGGTTCAGCCCTATCCAGAAGACCCTGCGGTATACAAACCTCTCTCTCAAGAGGAACTTCAGAGGATAAAGAACGAGAAGAAGCAGAAGCTGAATGAGCGGAAGCAGAAGATCACAGAGAACCGCAAGCACCTCTCCAGTGTTCGAGTCGTCCAGAGAAACCTGGTGTTTGTGGTGGGCCTTTCACAGAGACTCGCTGACCCAGAGGTGATTCAGCAAAACACACCGACCTCTGTGTAACTGATGTTCTTCTCCCTCAAGATAAATGATTCCATTGCACTAAAGCTTGATATTCATCTTGGTGGTATTTGTTAGTAAGCTCTCAAAATTCGCCCGCACTTGATTTCTGTGCTTTATAAAAGTTTTACTGCAAGCAAGATATGAAAAAGTATACATTTTATGTCCCATCAAGGTCTTATCTATTTTTTAGCTGTTGAAAAATGAAGGTTAAGGTAAGGAGCATTTGTCCCAGCTGCTAAAACATTCCTGATCAGATGAAAAGAACATTAAAGTACTTTTTTGAGTTCACATCCTTTTGTGTAAAAAGACCAGTGGTGGATGAAGTACTTGAAAGCCACACTTAAATAAAAGTATAGATATCTTACCACAAATTGACTTTGGTAGAAGTTAAAGTCACCGTTTAGAATATTACTTGAGTAAAAGTTTTAAAGTATGTGATATTTATTGTACTTAAGTATGAAAAGTATTTGTTTAATATTAAACTTAAGTATTGAAAGTAAAAGTATAAAGTATACAAAGTTAATTCAAAATAGAAAAGGAGCAAATAAATATTAAAAATGGTTCTATACACAGTTTGAGTAGCAAGATTGTTTTCAGTTTTAACTCTTTCTTCCATTTTGTATCTTTGGGTTAGCATAAGAGCCACTTCATCTGGTACAAAGACTCTTTCATTTCAACATAAGAAAACATTTCTCACAAATATGGAATCTGCATCTAAAGGAATATGTACAGTGGGTACGGAAAGTATTCAGACCCCCTTAAATTATGTTGAATATTGATATGTGAAAAGATTTAAAGCATGAAAAGATACTTGAAATTTCAAGTCCCTGTTAATGAGTCAGAGGTTGATTCATTCAGGAACTAAACATTTGACTTTTAATGAGTGAGTTACTGAATCATTCGTTCAAAAAACTGATTCATTCAATAAGAAAACACGTTCCTGTGTGTTGCTCAGCGGCACAAACAGTGCTGTTTGGAACTATTTTCATTGGTGAAATACAGCAAATACTGGCATCTAAAATGTAACTTAATTCTAACTTTATTAAACTTGCATAAAATCACTAATACATTTATGATATATGGAGAAAAACATCACTCTCTGTGTGATATAGATTAAGCCTAAGTACTGTAATGAAGTATTATTACTCCGTTACATTACACCACTGAAAAAGAGCCACCTGACTCACAGGATTTATAATCTTATTCTGACTCTAATCAAGTAGTTACTAGTGGTTGACCCATATAGGTATCACCATTTTATTTATAGTTAGTACATAACTCAAGCATAACAGTTTCTGTAATTAAAACTATATTTTACATAATATCCAAAATAAGAAATCATTTGAAAATGAATCAATTAGAATAATTTGAACTAAATAAACAGAGGTATACACTTTTTGATATTGTTATCCTGTTATAGTATTTTTAAGTATAAAGGAAATTGTTAGTCTGAGTGCACTGATAATGATATTAAAGACCATTCAATGCAGATTTTGCACATATTACACCGTAAATATGACATATAAATGCATATTTCATGAATGAATGCTGATGGTATATTAAGAACGAAGCATCATAGCATTTGCCTTTCTATTATTTGACAGAACTGTTAAAAACTGTAAACTAATGAAGATGAAGAAAAGGAGCTCCTGTGCTCTCAGTGCTGTCAAAATAAAAGTCCTGCTTATGACGCTAATTTGCCAAAAAGAAAAACATACTGATTTATGCCGATAATTAAAAAAGGCCAAATATTGGCTGCTATATTGGCCTTGCAGATATATTGGTCAACTGCTTGTAGTTACTGGTGGTGTCAATATAAAAATATGCCTTGCGGTATCACACTGACTACATTGTTTTTCAAATATGAAAAAGTATACTTTTTGGTGCTTCCAAGGTGTCTGTGGCATGGAAAAGCACCCCTTATGTTCGCCGAGTCTACTATTCCCCATTATCATGGCCTTTCTTCAGGCATTTTGTACAGGATCATTTCCATCTGGCTGCATGAAACTCCTTGAAGATGTGTAGATTTGATTTTATGCCACATAATATTAAAATGGAAAAAAAAGAGCCATAAATGGTTTCCTGGAAAATGAAATCTACCTGCCCACCAGCTGCACTTAGCCTGCATAACCAGCCCACGACAACAGCTTTCACTCTGTTTTTGCTCCCTTATCTCTGACGCTCTTTCTCTCCCTCTGTTTGCCATCACCGCTGATGTCATGTACCCTGAATAGATCTCAGCAGAGAACAAGTTATTCAGTGTGAAAAACAGAGAGAGTGAGAACATACCTTCTAATTCCAAGAGCGTTCGAAAGAGATAAGGAGCACAAAGCTTTAAAAACATCAAATCTGCATTGTGACAATGTTTTTATGAGGTTTGTCTGTCTGAATTTTCTTTCTATTCCGATCGTCCCTTCACTTTTCAGTCTCTGTGCCTTCATTTATTTCACACTGAGGGTGTGAAAAAGAACAAAAAACTGAAAGTGAGTGAGGCCGCTACACTCGAACAAAGACCGCAAAGAAACATCCGGGCTGCTTTCACAGTTCAAGAGTGACCAGAATCTCAAAAGCACCATGCCGTCGAGGCAAAGCCCTCTGCCAATGAACTGTCAGTCACCCGGCAGAGACCTACTTGTGTGCCACACTTCATTTTCAGTGTCGATTTGGCTGAACATTGTGGACTTCCTGTTGATAGTGTTTAGGTCATCGGTTCTCAATACAGTATGTCATTCACACAAATCCTGTTTTTTATTTCATCCTCATTAGCCTTGTTGCGTAAAACTCTTTACTTATGTAAGGTTTTATAAGTTGTTGTTAGCGTAAAAACAGTTTAAATTGTTAAATGATATTTGCTGTAGTGTTGATGGGGTACATTTAGTTCCTAACTTAGATTTCATATGGTTTTCTCTTGTAATAAATGGTGATTGATTCAAATTCTTCCGATGAATCATGATAATCAGGTGTGCTCTCTCTCTGTGTGACTCAACTAAACAAACTGCATTTGCATGTGCTGTTGATGATCTGCAAACAACAATAAGGTCTTTTTAAATATATAAGTGATGTCTGATTGCAGGTCTTAAAAAGGCCGGAGTATTTCTTGAAGTTTGGGAAGATCCATAAGGTGGTCATCAATAACAGCACTGCTTATGCTGGCTCACAGGTGAGCTTCACTTTCTTCCCATTCAGCCTTGTGTCTGCTCAAACGATTTAAACAAGCAAATATTTTGTATTATAAATATTTTAGCAGGGCCTGCCATTTAATTTTTTTTATTGCAGCAAATATGTACTGATTTGCTGATTTTGTTTTGTATTCATATGTTTTATCCAATTGTCTGATTTTTGTCACCCAATATGCTTTGATATTTGTCCCCAGGGTCCTAGCGCCAGTGCCTACGTCACTTACATTCGATCAGAAGATGCCCTCCGAGCTATACAGTGTGTTAACAATGTTGTAGTAGACGGCAGAACACTTAAGGTAGCGAAAACGTAGGACATAAATAGTCTAATGTTATGAAGAGTTAATTACTTACAGTGTGCATTATATCTAAATATGCCTTTTTTCATGCAGGCTTCTTTAGGTACAACAAAATACTGCAGTTATTTTCTAAAAAGCATGCAGTGCCCCAAACCAGACTGCATGTATCTTCATGAGCTGGGAGACGAAGCTGCTAGTTTCACAAAAGAAGAAATGCAGGTAACGTTGCTGCTTCCTGTGTTTTATCCTGTTTACTGATGCTGAAAGTCTTGCATCTGAGCTCCTAACATTTGGCATTGCAGGCAGGGAAACATCAGGAATATGAACAGAAACTCTTACAGGAGCTCTACAAAACAAACCCCAGCTTCCTACAGAGCTCGACAGGGGCAGGGGAGAAGACAAAGGGCAAATCAGGCACATCACAGAGGTTTGGACTGAATCATACCTTTCACAGCAGCTCCAGTTAAAACCTATTTTTTCATTTATTCAGAAATAACACATGCAAATATGGATATTATTTCATAGTTTTGATGACTATTATTCTAAAATACAGAAAATTCTAATTATAAAGTGTAGGGGTGTAATGATATTCAAACCGAACTGAAAAACCGCGATACACCACCCACGGTACGTACCGCAGTACTCTCGGCCCCCTGCTGAGACACTTCAAACGCATACAGCCATGATGGTTTTGAATTGCTTGAATCACAACAAGTGCACAACAAATCTGTCATATAGGCTACATAAAATTATAGTGAGAAGAACACGACTGTAAAAGAATATGCCATGTTTCAGCGCGTTGTTATGGAAAGAATGCATACACAGAGTTATATCTTCATGACTAGCATAGTCGCTTTTGTGCAGCCACTCACAGCCTTTTGTGGAACTGTAAGTTGTAATATTCTGTTTATATGTATATCGTGTATATATATATATATATATATATCTCATATAAGATGCATTTGGTTGAGTTACGCTGCAGTAAAGCGCTTCATCGTAGGCTCACTTCGGTGATTATCTCTTCAGCGCGCAGCACAAACAACAAAGCAGAATATTAATAACTATGACTGGGACTGTCATATACATAACATTGTAGTGAGAACACTGTTCTAATAAAATGATGAAAATGTGAATTTTTAGGGTTTAGTTTGCCATGTTTTGCTGCAGGATTGCGGGCATTGTGCGTAATTCTACACATTCCCGCAGGTTTCGCGATTATAAAGCGTGAAATTCTCACAAACATTTATGCACTATTGCATGTGGGTTGAATCCAAACAGATTATCAAAGCAGATCCGTCATTTTAAAACTTTATTTTTAAAATGGAATTTCACAAACAGTGTGAGTGATTGGGATTGAGTGGTACCATCTTCTCCCACTCTCTCAAAATGCACAAATGGCCTCACATCCATAACATCCATGTTGAGTTTGCTCTGCAAACGAGCTACACGCAAGATGCGCTCTCAGCCAAAGCACGCACAGCCGCTTACTCTCAAATAGCTTGCAACTCTCGAGTGTCAGATTGAGTTATTACATATTTGATTAAAATCATTTCCTTATTGTCCGGCTAATCCATTTTATTTATCCATGTCACATGCATTTTTATATGTAGCCTAAGTAATGTTGTCCAATGACTTTTAATTATTTAGGCATTATTTTATTTTATTAAATCTTTTTTAAGCCAATAGATTTTTTTGGTAACACTTTACAAAGCAACAATTTTTAAAGTCTCATTTGTTAATGCATTCATTAACATGAACTAACAGAGAGCAATTATTGTTATTATTATTCAGTTAAAAGTGAATCTAGTGTTCTTTAGCATTGCTGGTGCCATGCCATAAACCCTACCCAACAGCGAACCGAACCGAACCGAACCGAGGCATTGGTATATAGTTACACTCCTAATAAAGTGAGAAGTGAAGTTATAATTCAAATGAATTCATTATAATCTTGTCATTTACACTTTCTTTAAGGATAAAAAAATATCCGTAATGAATATGGAAACATTGATGTTTTGTTGGTGTCTTCCTCCTTTGCATTTAAAGTTTTTATCATATTTAAAGTTTTGTATCATATTCCCCAGTTCCAATAGTAACAACAAAGAAGCTTGGCCTTCGTTACAAATCACAGGAAAGATGCCCAATGGGCTTCCAGAATACTATAAGACCCCACCCTTAGATGGCGGCTCAGACTCTGAAAACATGACTCCAGACAGTCCAGACACAGAACTCGGCCTTGGCTCCATCACTGGCCTGCCTCCCTTCACGTCAAACTGTGACCCTGTCAGGTAGCCAGCCTGTGAACTTCTGCCTTGTGCCATATTCTGTCATAGTCTTTTTTCTTTGCCAAATTATTTGAAACATTTCATAATCTTTTCTCAAAAACTTAAGGACACTGAGGGTTCAAGGTATTTTGGATGGTAATAATATAAACACTGAATACTCAAAATGCATTACATTAAATTTATTTGTGAAATTATACTTGTTTTCTTTATAACATTTACATGACAATTAAGGAAATTGTTTTTTTTATGAAAAATGTTAATCTTTCTAAATAAATTTAAAACAGTTAAGTGTAATACAGCAATTATTGTACTGTACGAATATAATTGATTCCCAAGTTTGCATTATTTTTCTGCAGCCCAACTAACAAACCTTCAGATTCCATCGGTATAAGTAACGGAGAAACATCACAAGTAAGTTCATAATCACACTGACGATCATTCTTTACCTTTTAGAATGGAAAGCTGTACACCTAAATAATGTTATCTAAATCACTTTTCTTTTATTAGACCAGTTAACGTTTTACGTTTTAACAAGGTAAAAACACAGATGTTTTTTTTTTCTCTCGCTTGCTAAATCTTTCAGATTTCCGGCAGCGACTCTCCATCGCCTCCTCCTGGCCTGCCCAAGCGGTCTCTAGTGGTACCTATCTGTGTAGCAGGGATAACGGTACGGTCGCCTTTCGAAGGAGCAGCAGCTGAGTCACAATCGCTCTTTTCAGACAACAGCAACTTCCGGCACCCCAATCCCATCCCCAGTGGCCTGTCCGGCTTTTCCAGTTCCCTTCACAGCAACTCCGATTGGCCCACTGCCCCAGAACCACAGAGCCTCTTCACGTCAGGTACTCAGACCTGTTGAGACTTTGGATCTCAACAACAAAATATTACTTGTGAAAAAAAAAATTACATTAAAACCATGCACATATGAAATGTACAATTATTCTTCTTCATTCTGACAGATACCATACCAGTGGAGTCCTCTACGGACTGGCAAGCGGCCTTTGGCTTTGGCTCTTCGGCAAAGCAACAGGATGACGACCTTGGCTTTGACCCCTTTGACGTCACCCGTAAGGCACTGGCTGACCTTATAGAGAAAGAGCTCTTGGTGCAAGACAAAACCTCCTTACCCATGACCGGCACAAAATCAGTGCCAGTCTTCCCCCATGGGCCTATGCTCGGCCCGCTCCACAACGCCCCCTCCATGAAAGTCCCACATCAGCCCCCCACGTCCTCACACTTTGCCCCAAACTCCAGCTTGCCCTCACGGGGCTTCTCCCAGCTCCCACACCGCACTGTCTACAACTCCTTCAGCTTTCCCAGCCAGACGCAGACCTCTCGCCACATTTGGATGGGCATGCCCATGCGCAATAACCTCCCACATTTGAATCACACCGGAGCCCCTTCTTCTACTGCACAGCACAGCAGCTATTTGGACTTGAACTTGGTGCCACAACAGCAACAACATCACAATATGGGGCTCGGAGGTATTCATATGACAGGTAAGTGCAAACCAGTGCTGGGGATCTGTGTGTGTGTATATATATCAATACATTTGTTT
>NW_015542553.1:1377877-1444677 GCF_001515605.1 Sinocyclocheilus anshuiensis
AAAGGACACTCAAAAGGGATCACAGATGACAAATAAGAAACACCGTGGCAGGTGTCGATTTAAAAGTATACACATTTCCTACCTTATTTGTAAATGAATTCATCTCCAATCCTTCTTCTATCGTTTCAGGTTCATCCATTGTTATTCTAATGCTAGAAAAATATAGCTGGTTTTCCAAGTAAGAACGCCAAATAAGGTGTAAACCCGTAATGATATTATGATGAATGTTATGATATGTAATCAGAGGGTGGGGAGATGGAGGGGGATTCCCCCAGTCTATATGTCTCTCTGCATCAGCTAGGCTAAATGATTTTTTATTCCCAGTGAATAGGAGTTAAAACTCCCACCCGTGTGACACTACTCCAATAACAGACCATGCAAAATACCCCAAAATATTTAAAATATTGCAAAGTAACGTTGCAACCTTGCAAACAATAATAAAATCAGAGAAGGACTTTAACTGTAAGCGACATTATTCCCAGTGAATAGGAGTTAAAACTCCCACCTGGGTGACACTACTCCAATAACAGACCATGCAAAATACCCCAAAATATTTAAAATATTGCAAAGTAACGTTGCCACCTTGCAAACAATAATAAGAATCCGCTCGCCCAGAAGCAACCGCAACTGGTAGATTTAAAGAAAATGACTGCCGTTTGGCAAATAAATAATTGATAGAATAGATAGATAGATGGATAGATAGATGTGTGTGTGTGTATGTCTGTCTATCTGTATCTATACATATATATGATCATTGGTTTAATAATTGATCAAATTGACATCTAAAAAAATAAAACATTAAAAATAACAATTTATAAAAAATATATTCTTATTATACTTAGTTTAATATTATTATATATTTACTGCATATGTGTTTGCATTATGGGTAACTGTCATTGCAAACTCAGTCACTGGAGGGCAGTGTGGTGCTGTTTTGTTAGCATGCAGAAATGTATACCAAGATTCTGGTGATTGCCAAGGGCTATCTCATGGAATGAAAGCTCGTGATCTGAAGTATAGCAGTGAGATCGGTGTCACATTTAGTGCTGATACAAATTGTACGGCATATAATCATCATCCCCTGAGGACATCTTTGTGACAGGGCTGCAATTTTTCGTAATGCATGATGGACCAGCCCACTTTTTTTTCTTACCTTTAGCATTTTATGTTTTTGTGATTTATGTGGTGGGACCTCACTCACCTCAGAGTGTGGGTGGTCACCTCGGGCAATAAACACTTTTATTTAAAGTCAGTCCAGCCAAATTAATTCAGTTTGACTTGAAAAGACAGATGGTTTTCCTGATCTGAACTCTGAGCCTAAACTTAAACAAAGATTAATGTTTACAAAGATTCATCTTTGTGCTGTGGATGTGAGAACAGCCCGTAACTCAAGATAATATGAAATACTGGTATTATCCATCTGAAGAGAAAGTACTCAGACAGGGGGAAAAGGCTACAGTTTGACATTTCACTCAAGCCCTACCTGAACCTGTCAGCGAAGAGCCAAGCTGAAAAAATCCAGAAATCAAATATCATAAAACAGCCTCAGTTTGGTTTGATACCATGACAACATAGAGAAGTAAATGTTGGTACTAAAGATGCATTCAGAAATTTTGAAAGCAATTGAGCTGGTGTCATGCAACTGGAAAAAAAAAATGCATTTACGTCAGTAGCGTCAGTTAGTTACTCCCCAAGCACGTCCTGAATTGATCTTTCAGAAATTCAGTTCATTTCAATTGAAAGTGTTTCCTTGCGGTCTAGCTTTAGGGCTTTTTATGTGAAACAATCTAATCTGCTGACACTGCTGTGGAAGTGTAGCATTTGTTAACAGGCTCTTTGTTTCTCAGCGTGCATCCTACTTTTTAAGATTAGATTAACTTGTATTTCAGATGGTGCAAAAATAAGGGAAGGGAAATTGGAAGTGACCTGAGTGTTTCATTACTCATAGAAACAATGAATAACTGGCATGACTTACTTTTTGAATACTACTGGTTCCATTTCTGGCTCTGTTGAGCTGTACAGTATATTTTATGTTTGTTTCTTAAATCCATGGTTTTTAGTGAGAGAATTGGTCTTGCCTGTTTGCAGTGGTGTCCTCTAGAGGTCGACCGATGTATCGGTTTTGCCGATTAATCGGCACCGATAGTTGATTGCTGGAACTATCGGTTATCGGCAAAAATTCATGCCGATAGTTTTCCGGGTTGCGTCCGTTGCTGGAATGGCTGAGAAGGGTGTGCTGTCATTATACAGTACGAGAGCGGCCTCTAGTTGTTGAAATCACTGACAGCACGTGCTATTTGTTTAGACACGTGATACTGCACGCTGAACAGAGCGGGAAACTTCAGACGCGGATTTAAATGCAGCTGACAGACAATCCTGCCTCACCACAGAGCGCCATTCACATAGTTTTCCTTTAAATTACATTATATTGGTCCCGAATCATTGTTAATGTACATAATGAATTGTGTATTGTGCATTTTCAGCAAAACGTTGTCTTTCTGTGGCTCTAATAAAGTCTGTGTGCTTCATTTATAGAGCTATAATATAGGTCTCACTTTCTCTTTCCGTTTGCGCCGTTTTTTAAACACCGAACTTCAAACTCATCCATGCCAAATTGTTCATTCTTGAAGTAAACTTGTGTCTGTTTGGTGATTAAATAAACTGTTTTAGACCGCTGCTCGAGTTGAACGCGACGCGTGTATCGGCAAAATCCACTATCGGTCGACCTCTAGTGTCCTCCAGAGGATGCAGCTGCCCAGGACCTGGGAGAGGAACGTTGCATTATTTACGAAGAAGAGTCGAGATGCCAAAATAGGCTGGAGGGCCAACACATGTAGTCTTATAACTTGTTAGATGTGTTGTTTGAGTGAGAGAGGGATTTCTGCTAGATGGTCAACTGTTATTTATTTGTTTGCTTGTTTGTTTTTTTGCTGATGTGTGTGCAATTTTATTTATATGAAATTATAATAGAATTCCAAAATTGAAAATTTACCAATTTACTAAATTTAGTTTGTGAAATTAATGCAAAAATGACTGAAAACAGATATGTAACACTTTTCAATCATCCTAGTTGACATGTTTAACAGCCGATTCCACTAGATATCAGCATTGCCTATTTTTTGGACAGTTGGCCAAACCTGCATTTATTTAAGCAAACATACAGTAAATAATATTGCAATAATATAAACACATTAAATATTACTACAATTTGAATTACATTTTAATTTTTTTTATATAAAAAAATACACACAATAATTACTACAAAATGAATTTAATAATGAATTAGAAAAATGAATTTGAATCTATTTAAAATCTTAATTACAGTATCAGAAATCATTCTAATATGTTGATTTGCTGCTCAAGAAACATTCTTCTTATCAATGTTGAAAACAGTTGTGCTGCTGGTGGAAACCACGGTACATTTTTTTTCCAGGATTGAATGAAACGTTTAAAAATATATATTTGAAATAGTAATATTTTTTTATATTAAAATTGTCTTTACTGTCACTTTAAAAAAAATCTTAAACTCTAATATACCAAAGTAGCTATATAATGTGATGTATACATTACTGTGGTTACTTGTGTATTTAATGTTTTATTAATGCCGCAGTCTAGCTGATATATTGTTCATCACACAGTAAAGTGCAAAACACATTCACTTGTGAAAGCTGAATGATGCAAAAAGACGTATTTTACACCCTCTACAGCCCTGCAAGAGAAATTTAGTTTCTTCACTCTGCTGATGTGATTCTGAGTTAAGCTTTTGTCCCATCCGCATAAATAAAACATGACGACACTTGTTTATCTGCGTATGCTAATGCGAACATGGGTGATTGTGTTAATGCCTGACACACTTGGCTAGATGAGCACTTTCTAATCAGAAGTAAAAACTGTGGAGAGGTTTAAAAAGAACACCTAATTCACATTATCCAACACCTCATTCAGCTTATCCCCTCCTTCAGAGGTGTTTCATTAAAGCCCAGTCCCCCTCAAGTGTTGATATTGAGTGTCTAGATTCTCATATTGGCTCGTTCTCACACTTGACTTGTTTATCTGCACACGTTTGACGATATCGACTGCAGAACCAATTCAGAGTTTCCAAGTGAATGTGTGACTTCCTCTGTGTTTGAGGCTGAGAAAAAGAAACGATCACTGGGAAAACATCTACTGTAATATAATGATATATATATCATTAATGATAATGATATATTGTAGCATTTTATATCCCATGCAGAATATGCATGTATACTCATAACATCATCAATGGAGAAAAATGCTTTTTGCAACCAGATGATGGATTTACTGCATCTCCCAGCAGGGGCTAACTGGCCCATGCTAACCAGCCAAACTCTGACCTCTTAGTTGAGATCCATTAGGTCTGGTTTTAACTGAATAATGGAGTAATAAACGCATCGCTGACTTTGCAGCATCCATAGTTTTGACCCTTGCCCACGCTCAGAAGAAACTCCTGTCATGTGGCATCAGAGGGGGAGCTGCGTCTGCTCCTTAAATTCCCATGTTGCAAAATAATTCAATTACAAGTATGACCAGTTTAACAGTGTCAGTTTATCTGGTGTCTTGTCCTGATGCACCTTTATTGTCTGAAGACCGTTCTGGTGGTAGTACACTTGCATTTGTTAGTACAGTTACAGTGTGGGATAGAGTTGGACTGTAATACAAAAAAAATCTATAAATGTTCTACATTTATTTTTTAGATATTTTTTCTATTTTCTTTTCTGATATGTTTGATCTGAAGTCTTGTGAAATTTTATTTTCTAAAAATTAATTTTTATTTTTAAAAAAAATTCTCAGACAAATTATTTCAACCAATTAGCCTGTATTTATTAAAATATTCAAATATAAAAGTACCATGTTTATTCAAAATGTTTATTGCAAGAAATATAATTTAATTGAAAATACTTAAATAACTAAAGATACAGGACAATTTAAAAGTGTCATTTTAAGTTTGTGTTCTCCATCATTTTAATTTTAATTAATTTGTAATGAATACTCCATTACGGTAAAATGAAATGCATATTTGTAATAGTTACAAAAATGCAATGCTACTAAAACATTTGTATTGCTAAATTGTAATGCCTTGCAGGGACTTGGAAATGATGCAAACAAATTGTTGAATCAATGTTTTTAACAGATGAAAAGGACAATTTATAGATTTGTGAAAATGAATCAAACTTCCGAACCTCTCTGCTTTATTCTAATGAGGTCATAACTGGGATTTTAAAAAATGAATATCTGTCTTATTAGACAACTTTCTGGAATGCTTGATTCTGATTAGTTAATTGTATATTATTCTATGGTGACTGGAAAAATTGACAGCTGTGTCGGATAATCAGTTTCCTTCATTGCTGTGCTAGTTTCACATCTGTCATATCATTCTGCAATCTCTTTCTTCTCGCATATTAAAATAATTTACACTCAAATAATGCAACTGTAAATATTAAATCTATCAGCCAACCTTAATATTGATCTATTTTTGTTGAACCCCACCGCCATCCTTGTGCTTTCACCTCTATACAGTTTATTGTCCGGGCTTTGAGGGAAGCTGATGTAGGAGAAAGGAAAGGTGCCCAGAGAAGTTTGCTGAGTCTTAAGTCAAGCTCAGAGGCTAAAGATTTGTTTTTTCCTTGCCAGGGTTGTTATCTCGTTCACTCCATTCCCCTGTCTTTGCAATTCTTCCTTGTTTGTCCCTCTCTCTGTCTTTCTCTCCATTCCCTCCTCCATCATCTTTGCTGCCTGGTTTCTCCCTCCCTGTGGGCAGAAGCAAACCTTAGGAGAATACTGGCCTGATTAGAGAAGAAAAGGTTTATTTTGGCCTGAGTCCAGCCGAAAGAAGCGCTGCGTTATTGAAGCTGTGCGTCTCTTCTCCAGTGTGACACGGAGAAAAAACAAATGAGAAACTAATTGAATAATAACGGGACTGTAAAGAGCTTTATAATGATTGTTCCTCCATTAGTAAGGGCAAGTAGACTCAGAAGGAAGCTAAAGATCACCTGTTGTTTTTGCTGAATCAAGTATAAATAATCATTACTGTAGCAGCTATTAATCCGCAGTCCGGCTTTGATTAATGATATTTCTTGATGTGATATCCTGAATGAAAATTCAGTTTTTAGAGAATTCAGTTAAATTGTGTTTTTGTTAGGGCTATCTATCGATCTTCAGACATTACATGCCAAATAATAAATCAAATGAATCACTTGATTTGATTTCGTCACATTGCATCTTTTTCACCATCTTGCGGCACGAGCGTTGCATTAAGACAGCATCACGATAAAGTTTGTCCTACTTTTCTTTTGCACTCTGTTCAGCTGTTTTTGAATGTTTGTTTGGTTTTGTCACAATTATAAAATGAATCATACCAAATTAACACTCAATATTGGCATCTTTTTTTTGTTGTGCAAATAAAATGTTGAATCTGATAATTGCTTTTTTTTCTCTCTCTCTTTCTCCATCTCTCCTGTTTTTCTCCATCTTTTGCGGTATTTGTGCACATGGCTGTTTGGATACCCCGCTATCACCCTCCCAAACAGAACACAGCACCTCAGTAGAAAGTCTAAATGTGAAGGAGTGGCAGGACGGGCTCAGAGCGCTTTTACCCAACATCAACATCAACTTTGGTGGACTGCCCATCTCCTCCTCATCTTCATCTTCATCCTCCTCCTCCTCATCCAGTGTGAACCACACAGGCAGAATCTCACACAGCCTTAGCTGGGACGGCACAGCCAGCTGGATGGACCCTGCCATCATCACAGGTACAGCCTGAATTACCTTCACAACACAGAGATTTGCCTTGTTAATCGTGAATAATTCCTTCCCTTTTTCTCCTGTTATTCTCGGTCATGTTTACAAAAGAAAGGTTGGACCCACTTTTGATAAGTGTCTTTACTACTATTTACTTGCGTTTAAATGTAACATTTAATCAATTGATACAATGTACTTATTGAGTACATACATGTTTTTACATTGTAGTAATACTTAAAAAATGCCTGAATGTACTTGCGTAACTAATTTCTGTAGTTACATCTGTAATTACACTGTCAACCCTACCTCGTCCACTTCACCCACCCTTAAACCTAACCAAACCTGCCTCTAACATCCACCGTATCCTACCTCAATAGCAGTAAAAAACACAATAAGTACATTGTACCTAATATTTAGGGTAAATATAAAGGTAATTCTACATTTATTTTGCCTAGTAAAATATAGATTTTAATTATTCACAGTTAATTATCTATAATTTGTGCAGAAAAATACAAAAATATTACATTTGAATATTTAATATACTTAATTCTTATTTATTATTATGTATATATTATTTGAAATTAATATTAATGTGATTAATATTGGGTAATTTTCTCAAATTTTTTTGGTTGTGTGAGAATAGCATAGAATAACATGTTCGATTCTGACAGGATTAAAATCACAAAACGTGTGAAACAAATTTACCTGACCTCGGGAAAAACTGAGGCCCATTCAAATTGTGCCTTTGGGAGCTAAAATGAATAATGCATTTAAGCCTTTTAAGCATTTATTCTGTAACCTTTTCACTAAAAATGTCAGAGATGTAAAGCCATTTTAAGGGCCATAGAAGAGGGCACACGTTTCAGATCAATTTGATCTCCTGCACTTTCAGACGGTCTAAAGCATCCATGTGGACTAAATCAGATATCACGCAAGAATACTACACAACTCTTAACAATCAGTATACAAAGTGGTTAAAAATACAGTGAACATTTATAGCGTTCTTCTGTATCAACATTTTTATCTACTGTTTGGTATACAAAAACTGAAGTGTGTAGCTGTATTTGTAATCAATACTTCAATCAAAGTTTTGCCATTTTCTCCCCCGGGTTGAAGGGAAATAGCAACGTCTTATCTGTTGCTCCCTAAGGTTGAAGTTGCAGTCTGTATGGATGTCACGTATGTTGTCTGGGTGCTCTCAGCAGCTGCCTGCAGCATCCATCACCCACAGGGGGTTTGGAATTAATAGCTTGCAGCAGGCCGGCATGTTTTAAGTGGTGCAAAAGCACCCAAAAATGCCATTTCCTTATGTAAATAATCCTGTTATTATATCAAATTATTTAAAAATGTCTTCAGTGTCGCCTACACCATAAATGGACTCCTTCATGGCATCGACTGAAGAGCAGTGAATTTGTTAACTAAGCAAACTGTTGCTCAATTCTGGTTAGTACAGTATGCGGTTATGTTTAAAGCGATTTAATTCCATCTGTCAATAGATATTAACAATGTGTTTTCTATTATATTGAATTTGAAACAGTTGATGCTCCTTGTATTTGTCTGAATCTGTTAATTTATTAAAATATACATAAAAAAATGTTTTCATACATATAATGACTTGAATACACTTCTGTCATAATCATGTCTTACATTTCTGATATTAATTGATATTTTTTCCCTCCATGGCATGAATTAAAAAAAAAAGTGTCATGGTCTCCACATCATAATAATAATATTAAAAATTACTTCATCAAAAGAATGAAAGAAAAATCTTAAACTAATAAGTAAAGCAGTTTTGTCAAAATATTATTTTACAAAATCATACAATTATATTGCAGATAGGATATAAGACACTCATGACTGTGTCAAGCTTAATAATTCTCCTATAATATTTGATAATTTTATCTTTTTCTAAATTGTATGGCAAGGTTAGTTCAGATTGTTAAATTGATCATTATTCATAAATAATAGGATCTGTACACTCACATATTGCAGATAGGATATAAGACCCTCATGACTGTGTCAAGCTTAATAATTCTCCTATAATATTTGATAATTTGATCTTTTTCTAAATTGTATGGCAAGGTTAGTTCAGATTGTTAAATTGATCATTATTCATAAATAATAGGATCTGTACACTCACTTGTATTCAAGGAAATTATAATTTTTTACATGATGATTACACTAGGTTAAAATTTAATGTATTGTTTGTTTTTTTTACCATATGAAACCAATATTAATACAAAAATTAACTTTTAAGAACCTGGGGCATGAATTTTAAAGTAGAACATAACTATATTTTACTTATTTCAAATTTTTTGCATGTTGACCCTTAACCCTTTTTTTTTTTCATCATTTTGTCCCCTTCAGGTATCCCAGCATCCTCAGGCAACAATCTGGACTCTCTGCAGGATGACAATCCTCCCCACTGGCTCAAATCCTTGCAGGCGCTCACAGAGATGGATGTCCCTTCCGGCTCCACAGTGCCCCCTCAGCCCCCACACAGTGGCCCCTTCGGAGCCCAGTTCCCCCACAGAGCCGGCTGGACCCCTTATCCAACCACAGCCACAGCCAACCCCGCCACCCAGTTCCACTCACCTCCCCCAGGCTTCCAGACCGCCTTCAGAGCCTCAGCCCAGGCCTCCACAGATCTGCTACAGAGTGCTGGCATGGACCGACATTAGGAACCGTGAAAACCTATTCCCCTTACCCAAAGAACAGCCGACAAACACTGCAGATGAATCAGTACAAAGCAATTAACAAAATAACAAGATTATGTATTCTTTTCTCTCTTCATATTGCACTCATTTTAATCCCATTATTGTGTTTCTCTTGGTTGAGTCTTTCTTTTTCCTTGTTGCCCAAGTGCTCTGTTCCAGCTTTCCCAATTCAAACGGTCTCTTAATAAGCCAGTTGTCGCAGAAAAGCAGTTTTCAGCAGGTATGAGGCCTAAACAAGTAAAAGCGTAACATTAACGTCACTACATAATTTTTGGAACTCTACATACCAGTACCTAAAAAAAACGCATCATCAATGATGTGCATTCCTGAAATTCCATTGGAACCAAATGGAAAGAATCAAACGGAAAGTGGCTTGATTTAGAAACAAGATTCTGCCTTCAAAGCTAAACCAAAAAGAACAGCACCTGTTCATCCATCTGCACAACGGAGGAGCTACTTCCTGTGAGAGTCCTTAAAGCCATGCAGCTGAGCAATCAAATAGATATCCAAAATCAAAACAGGGCTTCAGTTTTTGTGTTTGATCAAAAGGGTACTTGGCTTCCATTATTCTGACGGATCAAAGGCATAATGATGGCGAAGCAAAAAGCACTTTTACTGAGGATCTTTGGCCTTTAAATTTGTTCTACCTTTCTGGGCCCTTGTTAAAAGGAGATGCATTTTTAGGGGTGATAAACATGGTGGCTGCTCTCGACATGGCATTTATCTGTAGATGGATGCAGGCCTTTGCCTTTGACCCTTCCGCCAAATTGGGGGGTCTTCTGCTTTAGATCACAACACCGCGGTTAACCTCTGTATCAGAGGGCGGCACATTGTGAAATTAAGCGGAATTGAGAGCTGGGCACCACCGACCCCTTTTAAGCGCAGGGCTCGTGTAGCACACGGGACGCCACCATGTGGCGTCTCTCATAGCTGCCTCGACGTACGTGGCCTAATCAGTGTTTACGCTCTGACTATGCTCCCTGAAGAAACTTGAAGGCGTGCGAGGTGTACAGAGTTTTAGGAAATAGATCTAGAGTCAGAGTGCGGCGATTTGTGAATGCGTGGCGTGAAACTTGGAATTGATGGGTGTGTGAAGAAACTAATCAGGGTTAAAGTAAAGGGCTTTTCGAATGATGCCGGCAGAGGGAAATTCATGAGGATGTGATCATGCCGTTTGTCTCTGTAGCAGTTACTTTGCACATTTTTTTCCACAAAAGCGATAAAAGGGAAAGCTGGGATAGCGGCGCTACTGGGCAACTGACGTTTTGGGTTTGTAAACCCCAAAACCCAAGTTAAACTGGGTGTAAAACCCAGTTTAACTTGGGTTTTACACAGTGCTAAAATGTAAGAAAAATGAAGAGCTGAAGGAAATTGTACCTCTCTAAAGGTCTGGAGGAAAATAAAAACTAAATCTTAAATAAAAGACGAAATGTCATGCTTGAGTCGAAGTGATATTTCACGTTTTTTGTCTGTCAACCTTCAACTTTCTTCCAGCGCTTCGAGACGTTATGGAAAGGCGGTGATGGGCTCACGTTCGCACGTTCTTGCTCAGTGCTCGGACACGTCCTCCTCATTTGCGTCAGCGCTCGTTGAAAGTTGCTCCTTTGAGAGATCAGGTCTGGAAGAGGGTTTGTGGCACTTAATTTTTTTTTTTTTTTTCATTCTAGTGGGTGTCAATACCAAACTCCAGTGTACGAGCCTTCAAATACTTTCGGTGCGGCCCAATTAACTTTATCTCGGTAAAGAGGCAGCGGCTCCCAGATAATGTCAAGAGTGCATTAGGCGTTCACAGCGAGCTTACCGAGCGCTCTGCTTTCAAACGCTCAGCAGAGCCACTCTGTCATGCTCTCGTGCTTAAAATACTGCAGTGCTGATCTAATTGGCAGTGGAAGCTGCCAGCAAATATGCAATACTGAAACTGCAGTGACTGGGCATGTGTTTTCTCCAGGGCCTCACTTATAATGACCCAAATACGTAATGTATTCCTAAGTAAAGTGGTTGAGTCAATATATATAGAGAATGAATGATCGAGTGTCTCCGTTTTATCACCTAAAATGGTTTGCATATGTATAACAGTGTTATTTATTGGTGTAGTTAGTTCAATGAGGCAGGACATGAAATCGCTCGTCTAGGCCAGTGGTTTCAACTGTTTTTTTTGTTTGTTTGTTTTTTTATAATATTGGAAATTTTCAGATGAAATGCTGTGCTGAAATGTTCTGACGAGTTTCCTGCACAGCTTATTCAGCAGCACAATACTAAATCTACAGCACTAAATAGAGAGCATGACCTGTGTAGTCCAATTCCTGAACAAGTGACTTGATCAAATGAGCCAGTTCTTTTTATTGAAAGTCATACAGCTTGCAGCTGACTGTGACACATGAATGTAGTTAGTGACTAGTTGAACTTCATGACAATGTGTTTTTACAGATAAAAATTACTTAAATATGCTTAAATGTTATTTGATATGTAGGTCAGTTAATCAGTTGAAATTGTGTTGCATCTAAAAAGACAATAAAATCTCATCCTTTTGGCAATGGAATGGTATTTTGTCCCAAATATTCATTCCTTTTTAAAGCATTAAATGAATCATTCAGAGAACCTTTAAGGTCTGAATCTGACTGATAGCTAAAACTAAATCTAATAAAATGGTTTTCATTAATTCAAAATAAAGCCTGCAATAAAACATAAATATTAGATGGAAAAACAACATAGGAACTATTATAAATTAAAGCAAATAGAAAAATAAAAACAAACATTTAAATAAAGATAAAAGAACAATTTAGTTTACGTTTTATTAATTTAAAATGAAAACTGAAAATATAAAATAAAAGCTAATTAAAAATATTCATAAATACTTTTAATATACTTAAATGTATTAAATGAATAAATAAAAACTTATATTTTATAAACATTGACCTGAATCTTTAAGAGGAATCTGAATCATAATCATTTATCGACATCCAACACAGTAGTGTTTTTTTTTTAACAAATGAAAATGAAACCACTGAACACAAAATTTTTAATGCGAAGCTCAGTACCCTTAATAGTTTGTGTTGTTGGTTTATAAATGTGTTTTTTTTTATTGATGGTGTTTCATGCTCTCATCCAATAATTGATTTCAACGTGGGGGGGGTTTGTTGCGAGTGAACTCCTAAATAAATTTAATTTGGACCGTGTGGATCTCAAACTGTCAAAATTGCATTTTGCATTGTTTTTCCCGTTCAGAACAGGCCTGTGACCCATTTCTGAGTCTCTCCCCACCAGTTGAGAAGCATTGGTCTGGGCGTCTCAGAGAAGTGATCTAAATGCTCTCAAGTTAAAGCGCTCGTGTTTCTGTGGCCCGTCATCAACAGCAGGGTCAATACTCATTGTCTCAAGAGGCCTAATGGAGAACACACGGGCCCATCCTAATCAGAGGTGGTTATTCATAGCAGCGCACTCGCTCTAAATGCATTTATGAAGTATTCATCAAGCCTCAAACAGGCTTTTCATCTCTTTAAATCAGCCTGTAAGATGTTTTTGTTTGTACTTTCTTAGCCAACATATCTAGTACGAGAGCTAGTTAGTTATTGCCTCAATCACGAAGGCTTCCCTCAGACTCGGCTCGCTGTTATCACATTTGATGAGTTTGCCCTCTATTTTTCATCCTTGTACTTTTCTCTCTCGGCTTTCTCTGGATCCGTTTCAACGGTTTGCACAGTTGATCAGATAATAACCTTATCATATTTGTTGCCATGGTGATTTTACTTGCCGTAAATGTTAGCAAGTGAACTTCACTGATCTTTCCCACCCAGCAAAAACTCGTTGAAAAGACGTAAATGCCAGACGCCTAAACAACGTTAAAATTTGGTTGAAAAGTGAAAGGTGAAAAGACGTCTTTTTCAGGTCGTCGAAAAGACGTATATAAAAAGACGTCCAAATTACGTCTAAATTTGGTTGAAAAGTTAAAGGTGAAAAGACGTATTTTCAGGCCTAATTACTGTCAAAATAAGACAATTCACAAGAGTACCAAAACATTTATTGACACATTAAATACATCTTTCACGTAAAAAAAGCGTAAGCCTACATTTTCAAACATACCATAAAAACAGTAATATTGTGAAATATAACTACAAAAACAATTATTTTCTATGTGAATGCATTGCAAAATGTAATTTATTCATGTGAACTATTTTCAGCATCATTACTCCAGTCTTCGGTGTCACATGATCTTCAGAAATCATTCTAATATACTGATTTGCTGCTCAAGAAACATTTCAGTTGTGCTGCCCAATATTTTTGTGTAAACCATGATATTTTTCAGTATTCTTAGAATAGAACTTGCAAAACAGCAGTATTTATTTGAAAGTTTTTTTTTTGTAAAAATTGTTTTTTTTTTAACAATTCTTTACTGTAACTTTTCATCAAATGAACATCTTTTCTGTATAAACATCATTTTTCATCATTTATATCTTTAAAATATTGAAAATGTTTATAAAACAGAACACGGACTAATTATAACCACATTAGAACATATTTCACCCAAAAATGTAAATTCGGTCATTAATTACTTACCCTCATGTCGCTCCAAACCCATAAGACCCTTTTGTGCAGAACACAAATGAAGAAATTTTTAACAGATGCCTTGTGTACGCAAAAAACAGCAACTTTACTACCTTTCTGAGGCTTGAAAGTGGTGGTTGCATAAACTGTGAAATGGAGGGGCAGAAATTTCTCAGATTTAATTAAAAAGATCTACATTTATGCTTCAAAGATGAACAAAAGTCTTACAGGTTTGGAACAACATGAAGGTGAGCGATGAACATTTTTGGTTTAACTAACACATTAGGTAAATCTGTTCCCTCAGGGGCACCAGTAGATCTCTGATCTTCTGGTTCTTCTGCTCCTTCCACCATCCCAATCCTGGATTATTGAGCCATGACAGAAGTTTCCACTTTGAATGCTTTAGCCTGGCTGTTTTTTCTCCAGCATCTAAAGTGAGAAAGAAAACAATAACCTAAATGTAAAAATAATAATAAAAAAAACAATGGTTGTCCAAAATGTAAAGTATACACTTGAGTTTTCCCTACTGTTAGGGCATTTCTACCTTAGGGCACAAAAGAGTGGGGACTTACAGGATAAGAACAATTTTCTAGAATTTTCAACACCGTTTTTTGTCACTTCCTATACAGGGCTCCAGACTGCAACCAAATGGTCGCATTTTGTGACCGTTTTTCTGTGGGTGCGACTAAATTTTGTGAGCAATCACACTGGTGCGACCACTACGTTGCCCCACCTCATAAGCGCTGCTATTTCTGTTGCATATAAGAAACATCAAACAGCAAGCGAAACAAAAGCTAGTGAAACGGCACTACTCGTTTGAGCTGTGCAGTGCAGACCGTTTATCAGCTCGGATCAGCGCAGAGCAAACAAACTTCTCCGAGCTCAGAACAGGTTTACTCAGGAAGCAGATATATATATATATATATATATATATATAATTTTGCAAAAGAAAATTACAGATGCATGGTGATAACGGCGAAATATGTTATGAAAGATGCATATAAAGTTATTTAATAAGCTTTCTCAGATCACCTGTGTTTTCTATATCTCTGTCAGCAGCTCCCTTCAGAAATTTTAAAATCAGGAACTTCTCCTGTGTCGTAGAGTTGTTGTTGTTTTCGCTTCTGAAATCACAGAACAAGTGGTATCAATATGTTTACCGTGAAAGATCAAAACCTCTTTTAATTAAGTTTCAGCCCATTTTCACGCTCCATGTAAGTGACGTATCCGTATCCGATCACTCAAGTAATGGAGTTGAGTAGGTTAATTTAATTAGCTTACTTCCATTCATCCATTGACAAATTGCAAGCAAAACCTTTATATAAAAAACGCTCATCTACACATAAGATGACATTAAAAGCCCAAACTTTCAGAAACAAGAGCTCAAGTCTATATTTAACCTTATAGTTAGCCTTACGGTTGAGATGCTAACGGACTTTTTCCGAAGACACTAAACCATTTCTATAAAGTAAATATTCAACGGAAGCGTGTCATTTACATGAAAGAAAGTGTCAGGAACGCTTGTATGTAGTATTTGTGTAATTTTAGAGACTAAACTTACCTGAAATTAGTGAAAACAACAGTGAGAGACGGGAGTTGCTGCTGACAGTTGAGCTGCCGCCCCGTTTCCATGGTTACTTCCTCTGCTCCAGTTCAGCGCGAGCGCCCATTAAAGCACGTAGAAGTCACGCAGAATTTATGTAAATATAATAGAAATGGTAAACGTGGTGTAGAAATAACATTGATTTTTTTTAAATGCATGAATATTCGTACACATGTATCATGAGGAACAATTTTTTATATTTATGTTTTATGTATTTTTAAAATATATTTCAATATATTCAGCAGTGCTTCAGATATGTCAAATGTCTAATCTATTTCTTCACTTGCTACATTTATGCTCATGGCTATATTAGGGCTATGTGGTCCGAAATAAACGTGCTACTGCTAAATTTGGACTAAATTAGACGGACCAAACAAAGCTCAGTTTTCAACAGCTATTGTGGACTAAATTTGGACCAAATCAGATGGACCAAAAAAACCCAATTTTCAAGGTCGCTTTTTGGGCTAAATTTGGACCAAATCCGACGGACCAAACCAAGACCAATTTTCAACGTCGCTTTTTGGGCTAAATTTGGACCAAATCCGACGGACCAAACGAAGACCAATTTTCAACGTCGCTTTTTGGGCTAAAAGAAGTCCATGACGGGCCGACTTGATTTAGCCCAAAAAACGACGTCCAAATGACGTCTGGTGCTGGGTGGGTTATGTCTCGCTAGACTGCCGTCCTGTCATTTTCTTTCTTTCTTTCTTTTTCCCCTAGGTAAACTTTTATTACGATTTTTAGTTAATGATTTTTTTAGTTAATGCATTCGGTGTCAGGAATTAAAAACAAACAATACTTTTACAGCAGTTATAAATCTAGGTTTTTCAATTGTATGAATTAACATATATGTACAAAAATGAATTAACAATGAACAAGCGTATTTATAAATTACCATTAAAATGCACGATAATTTTTCATAACGAATGCTGTAATGTTAACCATTTTTTTTTTGTACTTTTTAAATGCCTGGAAATAATAATAATAAAGGTAAGTACAATGCAAAGGTAAATATACAATACAAATAAACACAACAATGAGATTTTATTTTTGTAATGATTTTACATTCCACAGTTTTAACATTTGTTCCAGGAATTATTTTCTCTTTTTTTTTTCTTAAACATTTTTTACAGTTTTATTCAATTTTTTTCAGGTACTCAACAGACACATTACTGATGGAAAAAGATCCGATAAACCTTTAGGCTTCAGTGTCTCATTAAAAAGCTGCAGTTTCACTGATTCCGCTACTTTTTTCATTTTACATTTTGAAGACAAAAATATTCCCACTCATGTTTCCCATCCCACCCCACTCAACAAAAAACTGAACAAAGGCTGACAACTGTTGGCTGTGATGTAAACACATTTGTCTGAATGTAACGTGGAGTGTGTTCATGAAAAAAGGAATCTGTGATCCTGAGCCCATACTGCCTACATGCCTAACGCTTCGTGATCTTCCTTTGAGGAGAGTCCTTAAAATGCCCACAAAGTTGACAGACTGTTACTTGTTTTGTTTTTTCATCTTTTTGTTACCACAGATTCTGTAAGACTCACTGAAATGTCTCACTATAAGCATCACAATGATCCATATGAAGCTTATGAGATGCCGTTCACTACCTGCTTTCAGTTTGGGACTCTCTGTCTAGGACGGATGCCAATTAAGCCATAATTGAAAGTGTTTATTCTTGGCATCTGATGCGAGCATCTGCCCTTCAGTGCTCTTTGATGTCTTTATACTCAGTGATTGAACACCCCACTTTGCCCTGTTGAAGCAAGAAAGCAGGAATGAATTTAAGTATGTTTTTAAATATTGTTACATGTAATTCTAAATTAGGACTGTGCAAGGATGGCATTTTGGTTTTATTTGAGAAATGTTGTGTACAACCAGCGACTGACCCCAATTATGTCTTTGCCTAGGAGAGTAATCCATGTTCTGAAATACATATTTTCCTCCTAAGTGTGTCAAGGAACACTATCTTATATAAGGCCAGATGGGCTTGTTGCAAGATGCCTCTAAAACATATTGTTTATTGTGTATTTATGCAGGATTTCTGTTGCATGCACATTGTAATCAAGCGCTGTGGAGTTTGTGGGCTGCGTTTGGTCGATTTGTCTTCGGGCTCTGCTTCTGGAAAGTGTGAAGAAGTCTTCTGGAGTTCTGTGAGTGTGGTTGGATGTTTACATAATTTCTTGGCTAATTGCATTGTCAGCATGCAACAAAGTCTTTTTACTTGAATGCTGCCACACAAATCACCCAAAGCACCCATAAATATGTCAGAAACCTCTTCTGAATGCTACCCATGAAGGCTGCTGAACCCATATTTCATCAACGCAAAGTAGAGAAGGCGAGTTTTCAGTGAGCTGATCCCATAATGATCCCATAAAATTGTTTTGGAAGAAGTGCTGGGATGTATCATATGCTCTGCAAAACTTCACTTGGCAGCTTGTTTCACGAATGAACGCAATGAAAACTCTCAAAATGAACTTGTTAAAGGAACTGAGCACCAGTGTGACCAATGATGCTTTGTTTTTTACTATTGCTATTTGGAAGCAGGTGATATTTATGATTTAGGTTGTTTAGCTTCAATTAAAATGAAACGCACCTGTTAAAGGGATAGTTCACCCAAAAACCAAACCTGTATAAGTTTCTTTCTTCTGTTGAACACAAAGAAGACGTTTTGAAGTATGTTGGTAACCAAACAATTGCCCCCCATTTCTTTTCAAATGATGACAGAATTTTCATTTTTTTGGGTGAGTTATCTCTTTAGTCAACATCTACAGGATTACTAGCAACTTACAGGCAGGTTATGCCAGAAGAGAAAAAGTATAAATTTTAAATGAGTTTTCCCACAACTTGACAAATTTTCATGACTTTCTTTTTTTAGTCCTTTGTTATTTAAAGCTGCAGTCCGTAACTTTTGGCGCTCTAGCAGTTAATAAACAGAACTGCATGCGTCTTGCGGAAAAACATTGTAGCCGGAGCTACTTCTCTCTGCTTATGTCTATGACGAATCACACAGGCACTGGGCTACTCCGCAGCGGTACCTACCTGAACCAGTCTAAAATAGTCCGAATATAAACATTTATTATAGGTGTACCGTAGGGATTCTGGATAAGCCAAAAACACGGTTTGGAAAATTGATTAATGGTGTACTCGCTTATTATATACATTTTGAACACAAAAAAGTTACGGACTGCAGCTTTAAGGATTTTTTAATAAATAAAAAAATAAAATGATAAGGATTGTACTCATGAAGAGCAATTTATGGGCAATTAAATATTTTTGTGCAGGGTCTTACTATACATCCACTATAGAAATTCTTGACATTTCATGACTTTTGATTAATTCCATTACTTTTCCAGGGCTGGAAATCACAATTACCTGATATTCCTAGGTTTTCTATGATGATGTGAGTCTGGGAGTCTTTCCGTGACCCATTAAATCTGCTAAAGGCTGGCTTTGTCAATGTTTAGGAGTACACCAGTACATATATATGACTTAAAAGTCAATAAACATGGATATTTCATAGTCTTTAATTATGTAAGTGCTCTTTCTTTTACTGACAGACTTAAATGGATACCAGGCTAACTGCTAGTGGATCCGCTGGCCGTCATGAACTCTCTGGAATTCCTCTATGGAGGAACTCTATGTGAGGAAGTCTATGAAAGAGACCTGGCAGGTATTTTTTGGCAAATCTCCCTTCTAGAAATCTGTAAACATGGTCTTGCAACAAAGCTAAATCTCCTAGCGTAGGTTTTTGGCATGATTGAGTATGCCGATTTGCCAGTGACCCTCAGTGCGTGTGTCCCATTGTAGTGCGCTGTTTTATGGCTGCGCAAGTGATTGCTTATGTGTTTATATAATGTGAAATGGATAAAATGTTTCAGATTTTGAAAACGAATGCGTGAGAAGAGAAATAATGCAAACAGCTTGAGAGATTGTATTGAGCTTGTGCTTGCCACCCGTCCTCCATGTCGAGGTCACGATTCCACAGATGTACCTCTTTTGTGTACCACTGCTGTCTCATGTAATCAGGAGGCACTTACATACCATGTCCTGTTTTGGGAGTTCCCTTTAAGTAAATAGACGCATGGTTAAACAGAGCAGGAAGTTTGATTCAAATGAGGATTTCTTTTGTCAGCGCATAGATGCTTTCAGAAGAGAAGTCAGCATGCGTTCCCATCAAATGGCATAAATACATCCTTCCAGACAAGCTTAAGGCAGTATCAGTGTGATGTTGAGTTGTCTTTCTGTCTCTCTGCGTATTACGTCAGTCGTGTCTAGAGGGACAAAGTGGTCGGCTGTCTAAAACAGGATATGGAATCTTTCCTTTCCAGTAATTCTTGGTTGAACAAAAGCCTACCTGATTTCCCCCAAGGCAGGTTTTTGATTTTATGCATTTTTTTTTTTTTGTACATTTTTTTTTGTCCTTTTTTTGAATGGAGACCGAAAAACACTCTCACACACATACTATATTGATAGTCGCTAAAGAATTTACACACTTCCTACACACTCATTCAAACTGATGATGACCGTAATTACTAAAAAACAAAGAAAGAAGCACATAATAAAACCGAGAGCATGTTAGAAATGTCCGCTGATACCATATGGACATGAATAAGAAATGAAACATGGAAAATGCTCCAAAAAATGTCTTTCCTGTTAGGATTTTCTTTTCTCTTCTGGAATATTATAGGTATTATTTTTCTCTTTACAATTTGCTGTACAGCAATAGCAACATAACGTCATGAGCAGGCATCTCCAATTCCTGAAGTCTTCCTCATTTATGCACAAGCGGATCCTTTAGCCACATCCCAAGAGTCTGAGACCAATCGGCGGGTTTAGACACAACAGATCCAAACTGCATCAAAGATGTGAAAGAAACTTGGTCCTGGTGCTCCTGATTACTCTGAACTCCTGGGCTTCAAACATTGGCACTGGACCTCCATACTTGCACATGGTGCCGTCCAGATACAAATACAGTAGTCTCCATGTTTGGCATTTTTTAGGGTCAGCCTACATGTCAATATCCATCCTTGCGGCAACGGAATGAGCAATACAGCAATAAAGTTCGTTTTTTTTTGCTTCATTCGTCACTGTTTTCTTGTGCTCATGAAAGTCACAACTTTGACAGAACAAACGTTTTCCTGTGCAGGATCTTGACGACGGAAAGTCCCACTGATATTATCTTATTATTATTTGTTTGTTGTTGTTTTTTTTTTTTCATTGTTTTTTTTTTTTTTTGTCTTTTCATTGTGACATTTCCATGACGATTAAGCCAAATTTGAGCCAAATTTTAAAACGCAATTGTTTTTTTTTTTCTTTTCTTTTAAACGATCAGGACACTCAGTTGTAGATTCACACACATGGTTAAAAAATGGCCTGGTTGGTGAGATTAGAAATGATTCTAAATGCACATGATTTTCATCTTCAGTTATGGTCTTTTTTGTGTGTGTTTTGTCCCCCATTGTCCAGCTGCACATGTAGGGCTTGGGGATTTTTAGAGGTCGTCCCTTAACACACTGTGCCGTTTTCTTGGCGGGATTTGGGGCACGTGGAGCGAGGGATCGGCTGTATGGAGGGCGCCAGCGTGCAGAAGAAGCCGGCGATGAGGGACAGGCCCAAACCACCCCAGGCGCAGAACATTGACCAGCCGTAACCGTGACTGATGTCGTCTGGGAGGCCATACATGTAGCGAGGGTAACGGGACAGTTCGAAATTGATGCCTGCTACACAGGTGCACAAGGAAATGATGCAAAATGTGCCTGAAAAAGAGAAAGACAATCATCAGAATACTTCAGTAGCTTTGATCCTAAAACTGAATAAGTTGCCTTTGCTGTATGCCTCAGCATCCCAACTGAAGTTGAATACATTTGCTGTGCTGATTTTGAGAGAAATTCAGGGATTCAGTTCTGTGGAAATCAGTGAAGAGCAGTGATTCTCGACTCTGGCCCTCGAGGTCCACTGTCCCACAGAGTTTAGCTCCAGCCCTAATCAAACACACCTGCCTGTAGCTTTCTAGTGATCCTGAAGACCTTGATGAGCTTGTTCAGGTGTGTTTAAGTAGGGTTGAGAACCCCTGCTGTCTTGTGACTTGTATAAATAGTGGTCTTACATGCTAAGCTAATATTTTAATAAGCAGCAAAAAAAAAAAAGCTAAATAAAAATAGCACAGCAAACACAGATATTGGGTAAATAGATTTTTTTTTAATTAATAAGATTTTTGTAACACTTTAGGGACCAATTCTCACTATTAACTAGCTGCTTATTAGCATGGATATAACTAGCATACTGGCTGTTTCTTATTAAGCACATATTAATGCCTTATTCAGCATGACCAATTTTTTTAAAGATAAGTTTAGATCACCGACCATTTCGCTGTGAGCTCAACGTTACACTTCAGCAATGTTAAAATAGGTGTATAACTGTTCGTTTTACTTTAGTTTTGGTCTCTATTGACTTTCCTGATTATATAAATGTGATAATTTTAGAATTGGTATGACTGCATATACATGCAAATAAATATGACTGAAATTAGAGGACTGGAGAACAAAAACATCACAAGCTGGCTTTGATGAGACAGAAGTTGTTTAAATCTACTACCGTTCAAAACTTTGGGGTCAGTAAGATTTTATTTATTTAGTTTAATAAATTAATATGTTAATTCAGCAAAGATGCATTCAATTAATTCAACGTGACAGTAACATTTAGTGTTACAAAAAAATTCTACAGTATTTCAGATATACAGTATCTCACAGAAGTGAGTACACCCCTCACATTTTTGTAAATATTTTATTATATCTTTTCATGTGACAACACTGAAGAAATTACACTTTGCTACAATGTAAAGTAGTGAGTGTACAGCTTGTATAACAGTGTAATTTTGCTGTCCCCTCAAAATAACTCAACACACAGCCATTTTTAATCAGAGTTCCTGATAATAAGAAATGTTTCTTGAACACCAAATCAGCCTGTTAGAATGATTTCTGAAGAGAAATCTAGAAATCCATTGATAATTGTAAGTGAATTTGCAGCGGCAGCTTCCAGTCTATACACGGTCATTGATTACAATTCATTTTAGCCTATTTTTAACGTGCGGTGGCTGTTATACTTAAGGCTGTTATTGGCTGTTATACTTGAGCTAAGGTTGTCATTACATAACATTGCAGTGACATTCCATCATGCAGTTGCAGACTCTGCATATTCACAACTCCCCTTTCTCAAGCCTTGTTACATATATTACAAGCTTTATCTGCAAGTCGAGCCCTGTATAGATGACGCTGTCATAACATGTTAGTTGATAAAGAGCTCTAACAAACTAATTTTCCTGCACCATGTGACCGAACGAACATTCAGAGGGGATTCATCCTGCCATAATCTGACCCTCAGCACTCCTTCTGCCTTTATAATTTCGCATTTTAATTGACTTTTCAATTGCCATCTCATTATTCAGGCGCAGGGCATCGCATTAATCCAGCGCACATCTTAATTGCATCTCCGCTTCGCTCTCTATGGTGCCGCCGCCGCCGCACTTATGGGAGCGGAGAGAATGACGCAAAACAAGTCAGCCACTTCCTCTGCTCGACGGGCGTTAACAGAATATCAAAATGCACGGTAACGAGGCCACAGGCTGTGTTGATTGGTGTGAGCATCTATGTAGTGAGGTGATTAGCTTGTGGGTGCATTCAAAAAAACAAAGCGATGCTCGCTGTCGAGAGCCTCGATATTGGTTGGCGTAAAGTGAGATAAGAGATCAGGAGCTAATTGATATTACATAATTGCTTTAATGCCAGCTTCCTGGCTGTCACTCATTAATGCAGTCATGGGGTGACTTGCGTAGGAATTGAGTAGGACACTGAGCTTAGCACACAGTATTGCTGAGAGTGGATGTTAGCATGTTACTTACTTTAGTCTTACTTTAGAGTGTGTGTGTGATTTTATGTAATAAATATACAAGACTTTATTAAAATATTTTTAATAAATTCACAGTTTAATTATATATAATTATATAAAATAGTATACGTATGGATGTGTAGGCTATGTATATATAATATTATATATTTATATATGTGATTTTTTTTTTTTTATTAAATGTTTCTTAAACTAACAATATATTCATTTATGATTATTCTGTGAAGTATTCCAAAAACATTTAAAGTCATTTGCTTCTTATTACTAAAGTGTATTCTCTTCATTATGTTGATATTTTATTTAATAGACTTTATGGGATTTTTTTTTTTTTTTTATCGAAATAACCCGGATGGAAACACATTTGAGAGAAGTTTTCCCATTCAGGTAAATTATTGCAGTGTTTCCCAACCCATATATATATATAAAATGCAATTTAACTTGGCACGAGTTCCTACATTTTTTAAATACTTCTCATTATGACATTTTCATGTACATACTGTAAATAGCCTATATTGTCCACGTAGGTTTGTTTTGAGTTGACTTACCTCCCATGAGGAAGAGCAGACCTGCCACATACTGCATGAGGCCACGGTCCCAGCAGCATCCCAGCATCCCAATAATCCAGCCGAAGAGGATGATAGCCACTGCCATTCCCATAAATCCTGCCGTCATCCTCCGCAGATCTGTGGGCGGCGAGAAATAAGGCAAGTCAAACACATGACTCAGAGCTGATAAGGGCACGGCGTGGACACGCTCGGCAAAATGATGCATTTCAATGAGCGCTTCTATAAGCACTGTACTATGTTCTATTTTATTACGTTATCTTCTCATATATTCATAGCTTTTGTTTTTTTCAACCAGCTTCATCAGGTGATCCATGGGATGCTTTTAACTATTAAATGAGTTCTTGTGTATTCTTTTGACAATCTAGAATTTGGTAGTTTGTTGTAGCAGAATTCAAAACTGAAATAGAAAATGAATATACAGTAACTGCATATACAAAGTTCAAAAACTTTATAAATCCTGCAATAATACCCTGCACTTGCCCTGCTGTGAGTGTTTGAGTGTGCGGCAGGGTTGACTCTGTGTTAGCTAGAGGGTAAGTTGCAACATTTGTGTTCGTTAGCTCTTTTTAATCTCACAGTTGAATTCTCACAGTATAGGAGAGGTGGCAGGCCCAAAACGCCAGGCACGGTGGCTTATGCCAGCCAACTGAAAGGGTCACAGAGTTCACCTCCAGGGCAGATGCGCCACTAGATGAGCATGCTGTAAGAGAGCTTTTATTACTTTCTAATAGAGATGAGGTGTTACAAGCTTTTTTTTCATCAAAGTCATATCAAAAAGAAAATGTCAGATATTTATGAAACAGCAATTCATCATTCCCACATCTCTGACAGGATATTCAGCAGATGCTTGTTTGTTATTACTTAAATTGAAAGTGCCAGATGTCATGAGCGTATGGAAGCCGGTTTCCTCATCTATGAAAAATTGTGATGTTTGCTTTTTGCACTTGTGCCTTTTGTGATTTTCTCAAATTTCCTCAATTTGCAACTTTATATCTTTATATACAGTGTATGTCTATTTCTTGCAATTGCAACCTATTCTTTGACTTTGTGACTCTGTTTGTTGTATTTGAAACATTATATCTCGCAGAGTGACTATTTCTTGTATTTGCAGTTTTATTTCTCACAATGTGACTTCATTTTTCACAACTGCATCTGTTTTCAGTAATTGCGACTTCAAAATGTGACAATGTGACTTTCTTGTATTTGCAACTTCATCACAGTGCAACTATTTCTTGCAGTTGCAACTTTGCTTCTCACAACTGTGAGTGACTTTATCTTACAATGTGACTTCATTTCTCACAATTGCAATTAATTTCGGTAATTGTGACTTTATATCACACAATGTGACCTTCTCATATTTGCAACTTTATTTCTCACAATGCAACTTTTTTTCCCTATAGAGTGCAACTGGCTTTTAAGGGGAATGGGAGATGAGACTCTGATTTGGTTTATTGCTCGTTACGCCCAAAACACACCCACCGCCGACCATTTTTCCCATCCTTAAACTAGCAAAAGTAGATTCGGACATGCCCTAAGCGCAACTGCGCCGTGCGCTTTAGACCATGCGCTTAGATCGTTAAAATAGGGCCCTTAATCTCATAATGTGACTTTCTCGCAATTGCAACTGTTTAACCCGGATGGAAACACATTTGAGAGAAGTTTTCCCATTCAGGTAAATTATTGCAGTGTTTCCCAACCCAAGGCACATCAACACTACACATTTTTTTTCAAAATCCTCCTAATCAAACACACCTGATACAACTCATCAACAGCTCGTTAGTAGAGACTGGGTCAGATAAGTCACACATCCAAAATGTGTGCCTTTGGGATCAGGGCTGGGAAACCTAGCAGTGTAAAGAGCATTACATAATTTTTTTAAATTTATTTATTGTCCAAAAATTTGTCGCAATGTTTTTTTTTTTTTTTAGACAAAATCACTTATCATAGATTCCAAATCTACTTCCAGCTTGGACAAGTTTGATGGAGCAATAGATGCAGGAGTTTTTTCAAGGTGAAAAGCTATTGATTCATATTACATTACATTACATTACATCTAGGTTTTATAAACTGTGCCAAAATAATCTAAATGAATAAGTTGAATTTTGACCAAATTTCACAGACACACACACACACACACACACACACACACATAATGTGACTTTCTCGCAATTGCAACTGTTTTGGGGGCTTAATATCTCACAATGTGATTTTCTGGTATTTGCAACTTTATTTTTCGCAATACAACTTTATTTCTTGTAGTTGCAACTTGTTCCTTGTAACTGTGACTTAATATTACAATGTGACTCTCACAATTAAACAATTTGCTGGGGAAATTGCAACTTTACATCTCACAATGTGAATTTCTAGTATTTGCAACTTTTTCACAATGCAACTTTATTTATTGTAGTTGCACCTTTTGTTTCTTGTAACTGTGACTTAATCTTACACTGTGACTCTTGCAGTTAAACTATTGTTTAGGTAATTGCAACGTTTTCACAATGTGACTGTAGTAATTGCGACTTTATTTCTCACTATGGCAGCTTTATATTTTGGTGTGAC
The DNA here is from genome assembly GCF_001515605.1 of Sinocyclocheilus anshuiensis. NCBI lineage: Eukaryota > Metazoa > Chordata > Actinopteri > Cypriniformes > Cyprinidae > Sinocyclocheilus > Sinocyclocheilus anshuiensis. The sequence continues at coordinate 1,404,533 of NW_015542553.1, forward strand.
TTTATAAATCACAATTTTTTTTTTTACTCTGAGGTGGAAACGACCATAGAAGTACTATTTGTGTCTCATAAAACTTTTCACAGAGTGTTTGATAGACCTGTGCCATCTGAACTTTCATGTTTGGTTGTATTTCTCTCCCTTATAAGTTGGCTTGGAACTGTTACTTTGCTGTCCTTTGAGAGAGCTCCGTTATGACCTTTTATATATGGTTTACTGCAATATTGCCTCAATAAAATTGAGCAGAGCCTTCACAACATTGGAACAGTTGGTGTGAAACAAGCAAGGTTATGTTATAAATTTATCCTTTAAAAAGAGTTTAAAGAGAAGTTAGCCAAGTCATACTATAAAATACATTGTGGTGTAAAAGAAGAGTGTTATTTAAACATTGAGTCAGACTACAAACACTTCACCACACATCTCATGGAAAGCTTACTTGGGTACAGCCTAATTTTAGTTTCTTACGTCGGAGCCCATATAATCTTTGTTACATAATAATATAGACTTTGTTGTTGTAGAAATGGGGTAGTGTCAGTGAGCATGTAAGCAACAGCATGCATTCTGAATCAATAAGTGCTCAGGTATAGTCATAGAAATTGCTATAGATTATACAAGAGTTATATCCATGCAACGTTTTAGCTTTGTGGTCGTCAGTGACTTCACCTGTTAAGAGAAATTAAAGAGAGAAAGTGGTTTACATGAAGTCAGGAACCTTTCTCAGTTAGGTGCAAATTATAAAACGCTGTGCAGCTTTGGTCTCTCATGTTGAGAGAAACATGTTATGCCTCAGAGAGCAAAGTATTGAATTCATCTTCCCTTAAATAGTTTTAGGGAGCTACTGGTTATAAAAATCATGTTTATGCAGTCTTTCATGAGTGTTGCACAACTTCATTCTGTAATAAGTACAGTATAGAAGTATGGTTTGACTTTAGTAAACTATTTTATTTGTTATTTTACTAAACAGACTCTGCTGTATGAATATTTACTAAAAAAATGAATTAATTATTAATTGCTTTAAACATGTGTTGCAGCTTTCGCATACTGACTGGTAACTTTCCATTGTGCATTTTCTTAAATGTTTATCTACCTAGCAGGTGTGAAAGAATGCTCGATTGTCTGGAGATTGTGGAAAGGTTTCTTAAAGCTTCTTATGCAATCTGCAGACTGATGCTAAACCAGACTGTCAGCATCATTCAAAATGTATATTAACTAGAAAAGCATGTCAACGAGAGTACAAGAGCGCAGAACACTAGACACTAGCTCTTCTGGAAACAGGCCAGGAGAAGTCTCTGTAGTTGGCCCTCTCCTTTTGTTTGATATTCTTGTCGTTTTTGTATCTCTGTGTTTCGTAACCTGCTGGGCTTCCAGATGTGTCAGGTTCTGCCAGATCTTTGTTCCCCTCGCTCTCAAGCACTGAATGAGAAAGCAGACCGTAAATGCTGTACTGCAAGTAAATGTGTGCTTTCAAAGTCTCTAAAGGGAAGGGTGTGTAATTATGTGTGGCACAGGAACTTCGCCAATTAGATACTTTTTAATTGAAGAGGGGGAAATATATAGACTGTACTGAAGCTTGATTTCTCAGAATTCATGACCTGAAATGTCAGATCTTTCAAATGCAGTTTTCACACTGGAATATGCCATGAATTCTTGAAATGATGGACTGCTCCCTTAGGGCTGGACCTGATGAGATTATGCTTCCTCAAGATAAAATGTATGAAATGTATAGTCAGGATTTGAATCAATTCTATGTGATCACCCACTGTTTTAGCAATGAATACTATAAGGATATATGTAAAGCAAGGGGTTCTACATCTGCAAGGAACTTTCTAGTAATCCTGAAGACCTTGACTAGCTTGTTCAGGTGTGTTTGATTAGGGTTAGAGCTAAACTCTGCAGGAAAGTGGACCTTGAGGGTCAGAGTTGAGAACCCCTGACTTAAAGGGGCTGTTTACACCTGGTCACTTCATGCGTTTGTCCGAAACGCATTCGAGACTGATATAAATCCGATCGCTCAAACCACTTCAGGAAGTGGTCTGGGCCACATTCCAGACGAAACTGAACCAGTGTAAATGCATCTGGTTGTTGAAACCACATATGTAAATTTTACTCCCAAAACGTTAAAATAATAAACGTGTGAGAGCGTGTTATAGGCTATATGACATTATAGTCAGATATGACTGCACTAATGCAACACCCATCGCAGTGGACGAGTAGCTGAGTATCTCTTCAGCAAGCAGACATGCAAACTGCCGCGAATGAAACAAAGTAATACACAGACGGTCAACACACAATCATCTTCATTAAAAGTAGTAAGACAAACAAGTAAGACAAGTAGCATCTTTCCAGTGCTGATGCCGCGCGCTCTCCTATTGCAGTCTTTGATCTTGAAAAGAGCTGATATTTAATAAAATGCAGCGCTTATCTTTTGATTTCGTTGACGTGAACTTGGTTTAAATATAAATATGTCAGATCTAAATTTAAATATAGCACGGGAATTGAAGATCGGATTTACATCCGTTTTGCGACTATACATTTATGTGGCCAAGTGTAAATGGAAATGTTTTAACAAATCGGATCGATATCCGATCAGCGAAAACGCATGAAATGACCAGGTGTAAACAGGCTTAAAGGGTTAATTTTACTGACCTTACAAACCTGTATGACTTTTTTCTTTTGTGGAACACAATGGAAGATATTTTAAAGAATGTTAGGATCCAAACATTGGAATCTATTGATTTCATTGTATGGACCAAATAAAAAAACTAAGAGGCCAAAATCAAACACTGCCTGTACTTCTTCTTTCAAGACCTCTCAAAAAAAAAAAAAAGTTTTATATAGTATGAATGTAATCCAGACGTACTACATTGGCATTCATGTGACCTACCAGTGTCAGTTGTGTTGCATCACTACCATACACAAATCCTCTCCCATGGCCTTATGGGTATAGTGATGTGTCCATTAGATGTGAATCTCACTGTAAATACTAGATTGTCCGGGGACTTTTTGCCTACTGTTTTATGAATACTGTGAATTTGGACTTACTACTGTTCACATACTGTTACCAGGGAAGTATGCAATTTTGGATGCAGCCTGAGACATTTTTTCCAAATATTTTCCTTTGAGTTCCATGGAAAGAATGTAATTTTGCTTGGAAAGAGAAAATAATGACAATTTTTGGATGCACCCCTTTAAATCATACCAAATCACCAAAATACCTTTATAGTCATCGTGAAATGGCTTTCCCAACCCATTAATTTCCATAAATGTGACATGATTTGAGTGAAATGGCTTTGAATAAAAGAGTATTAAACAATAAAAGGTGTGAACCATTGGCAAATTATGTTGTGAAAAATTTCATATCAGAATCAAGCCAGGAATTGTTTCAGAGTTGATGAAAGATTATTAAAACTTTTTTTTTTCTCTTTGTACTACTATGAATTGATGAATTGTACACATAAAGACTAAGGCAGCGTATAAAGTAAGTAAATTATGATTTAATTTCAACTTTAAGCCTTAATTTATGATTCAAATATGCTGAACTAATTTTTAACCCAAATATTCCACTTGGGATCACCTTGAAAATTAAGTTTCTTTCTCCCCCCCCCTTTCCCAATGTGAGCTCAGTTAGCAGCAATATTCCTGTTCAAGTTTACACACAATTCCCTGAATGATCCACAGACCTCATGTATAATTGCACATCCGTTCCGACATCCAGATCAGACTCCCGTGCTGCCTGTAAACATCCTGTGATAAATCACATAGCCTTCTTGACTTCAACTTTATAATCCCTCTAACAAAAGTAAATATAGACTAACCGCATGATCTAACCACATAATGGCCGTACCATTGAAAGCTAATGGGAAACATGATTGATGCAGGACGGTTTATGGTGGATGACACCGTAATCGAATTGGGAATCAAATTGTGACATAATTAAGTTACGATTATTCAGCACTCGAAGCCTTGTAGTCCAGTATGTACAAACCTGGAGTCTTATATACATATGCTAACTGAATGATAGTAAATGAAGGTCCACCTTATGAACAGGAGGTCGAGTAGAAAACGGCCATGTGCTCCCTCCTGACAGGAAACTAATGACCGCACCTGCTCAGAAGAAACTGATTTGCATGCCAACCATCTATAGCATCTTGTGTGACAGAAAGGCTGAACACAAACTTGCTTGGCTGAATCTGTGTTTTGTCTTAGCCAATCTAGGCCCCGAAAGCCCTTGTCGGCATCCCATTCAGACGATGTCAAACGCGTCTTGAGTCATACAGCAACACTGTTTACAGGCAATCGAATCAGAGTGGGAAACACGAGCCTCTTTTCATCTCTGACCTTTTCAAGTGGGTGCTTCAGAGAGTTGCATCATTGTTAAAGGAAGGCCTTTGTCTGGAAATGATATGTGTTACAGGGAGCACATGCAACAGGAGGTCGAGTAGAAAACGGCCATGTGCTCCCTCCTGACAGGAAACTAATGACCGCACCTGCTCAGAAGAAACTGATTTGCATGCCAACCATCTATAGCATCTTGTGTGACAGAAAGGCTGAACACAAACTTGCTTGGCTGAATCTGTGTTTTGTCTTAGCCAATCTAGGCCCCGAAAGCCCTTGTCGGCATCCCATTCAGATGATGTCAAACGCGTCTTGAGTCATACAGCAACACTGTTTACAGGCAATCGAATCAGAGTGGGAAACACGAGCCTCTTTTCATCTCTGACCTTTTCAAGTGGGTGCTTCAGAGAGTTGCATCATTGTTAAAGGAAGGCCTTTGTCTGGAAATGATATGTGTTACAGGGAGCACATGCAAATTTGAATGCTGAGGAACAAATTAAATGATAGCGGAGATATTGCTTGAGGAATAATGCGCATCAGTTTTATTTGCACTGCTTTGACAGTTGCCATTTTTTTACTAGAATGAGAACAGTGAGATGTGAGTCAGAGTGGATTGTGGCGACATTTATTCATTTAGAGAATCATTTAGTGAAAGAGAAAATACTGAAACTGATTAGGACATAATGCAGAATCGAACCTGCAATTCTCCCATAAGCACCCTGGCTTAATGATCTGCGCAAGCTGCTAAGCCAAAGCACCATCTTTTATTTTATTTTCTCCTTCAGTGGCTTATTAGAAACAGCCAAAACTATTATTTTGGCAATAGCTGCACAGAATGACACCAAGACACTATGTTGCTTATGTTCACTTTTACAAAAAAGTAGTCAAGTTTTGCCGTCAGCCACAATCTTTGTGGCTTTGTTTTTCTCTGTACCTCTTCTCTCTTGTGTTATTCTCAAAAGTGGTTGTATTTAGTTTAATCTAATATGTCAAAGTGATTCCTAAAGTCTGTAAAAGCATGTCATGTTCTTCACTGAAATGAGTCAGCATGTTTTAGTGCAGCATGAGGTCGTTTTTCTCTCCTGGCTTTGGGAGAGGATGACAGTTTTTTTTGTTTTTGTTTCTCTTTTTCCCCTCTGTGTGGAATGGCCCCTGAAGGTAATAGAGCTTAACTTCATTACCCCGTGTCAACCGCTACTGGGGAGAAAACAATTGCGAACTAAAATTAGATTACAGAAGATGGGCTGGGAGAAGCTGGACAAACATCATACTTATATGTTCAAGAGAAGCATGTGTTACTGTTAACAAGGTAAAGGTGATGTAACGCTGCATGTAGTTGGCAAGACTTACAAGTCTTGGGCTATGTTGGGAATAGCATGCTAACATATGTGCTATTTCTGCAGTATGTGCACTGTGAGCAGTATGCAAATTTAAAATATGCATGCAGTATATGCAGTAATTAGGCTATTTGCAAAATTTACTAGCAATTTTTGAGTAAAAATTGATTCTACTCTTAACTATTCTCAGTGTACAGTATATAGTATTGTTACTTTTTAAATTTAGCCTTACACCTTAAATTCATTAAATTAAATTATTTTATTTAATTATCTCCTAAAACTTTTATTTAAAACTCAACAGGACGGCTTGTTTGTGAAAAAGTGCACTTGCAAAGTGCTGACTGATGTTGTCTTTCTGCTCTCCAGTGGTCAGAGAGTCACTGCCAATCCTGTGGGATCTGCCAATCCGGCCTTGTAAAGCGATAGTCTCAGTGATAGGGGATGGACTGAGGCTGTAGGTAGAGGGAGGATACAGCTGGACATGGCAATGTCAATAAGAGCTCACTGAGGGAATTGCTGAGTGACAGACAGCTGGCACTTCAGTCAAGCACTGCACTGACGTGACGCTATCGACTGGCCATCAGCAGCATTGCCATGCTGAGCGGAAGTCAACATGACCTTGTGGATGATGGCTCGTCCATGTGTATTTTGGTGTCAGATACTGCAAATAAGATGTCCTGTTCACATTGTTGACACTGAAGTGAAATGTTGAATTCCGAAACAGATATCAATACTTTTTGTATGGTTCTGACCAGGGACGCGGGAAGTAGGGGTGCTGAGAGGGCTGCAGCACCCCCTGTTTTCACATGGTTGCAAATGCAACGCCAAGTTTGTTCATTTAAATTTATTCAGTTTTAGCATTTAATAATTTATTTGTAATGATCTCTGAAATGTAAATTATAAGTGGACTATAATAAACCCATATTTATCTTTATAAACATGATTTCTTTTACTTGTGATGTTTTCTATATGGGATGATTAGCCTAATCCTCATGAACACGTGCCGCTAGCGCGTGGTATCAGACATGAACTGTACAGAATGCGAACAAGATTAACTTTAATACAAGGAGATAATGGCGCAAAAGCGAATATCAGATTTTTTTAAATGCCCATCCCAGCAAAAACTTTCCAAAATCGGCATCCAAACAACACCAGCCCCAGCACCGACGTAAGTGAACCAGCCCCCCCATGTCTACTAAGTAAGTGAACCAGTCCCCCCCCAAACCCCCCAAAATATTAAATGTATTTTAACTGTTAAAATGTTAAATGTAAAATGTATTCATTAACTTTAAACGGGCGGAAGTACACCTGCTTGGGAATCATATGGAAGCTTGTTTGTGCCATGGGATAAAAAAATAAAAAGGATAATTGCAACTTTTTTGCGATATTATTTTTGCTCAGAATTGTGAGATATAAATGAAGAGTTTTCAAGATTTTTTAAATTTTTATTCTGTGGCAGAAGTTGTGAGATGTAAACTCAGAATTCAGAGAAAAAAGTAAGAATTGTGAGGGGAACAAAGTCACATTTACCTTTTTTATACTTTTATTCCGTGGCAGAAACAAGCTTCCATAGAATCACACTGAAGCTTAGTATGTTTTTTTTTTAGCACATACTAAAAAGTATTGAATTGCACTGTAAATCACTTTAGATAAACACATCTGCCCAATGAATCAATGTGAATGGCAAAAAGCATTGTTTTTTAATCAATTTCCAAACTAGAAAATAAGGTTAGTTAACTTTATGCTGCAGTATGCTTTATAATCTTCTTCTGTTTGGCTCAGAGATAAAGATGGTATCGGCAAATAAGATCTGCTCGTTTCAGAGAAGAAAGCAGCATCTAAATTTATGCATGCTGGTGTACTTTGATAAATCAGGGGTCAAATCTTACAGACCAGAAGGTTAAATTGAACAACCACAAACAAGCCGTTCTGGGAGCGCTGTAAAATGATCTATCTAAATCCATATCTCCTGCCATCATAAATGTGCATATATGGTCACCGCTGGAATGAGTAGGCGTAAAAATTCTGTCTGGACTTAACGTCCTTTCTGACCACAGGACTTAATGCTGCTTAAAAAGAAAGTGATAATGCAGGAAATGCATTATAGGGCAGATAAAAAGGACATAGATATATGATTAGATGAGTTGTCTGTTGAAACTAGCCTTGTAAATAACTCCCACCAATTGGCATTCGCAGAGAATAGAGTATTGAAAGCGAGACTAGCAGAGATGGAAAAAATACAAATGTTTTTTAATGAAATGTCAAGGTTGAGCAGTTTTATGGAGTCGTTCGTGTCTGTAGCAGTGCTGATGGCGGGAGCTCAATGACAGCCTATCGTTCAGGCTGCACCGCAGTCCTGTGCATTACATCAATAAAATGTGGATGTGCGTGACGCCGCATGAAGGCTCTGGTGAGGAAGCATCATGGGTGCTGACGGGCATCAAACATGAGGAGAGGCATGTAACTCAGCACTTTTGCGGCAGACCTTTTGATTTCATTTCCTATGCTTTGAATAACTCAAATGACATGCTGTGGTTTTTTTATACACTGACTCCTTTGAACATAGTTTGAATTTCAATCTGATTAAGTATGCTGCTTCATAAATCATGCACGACTGGTTTAAAAGAAACATCTGGAGCATCAACTTTTTATTCCTGTCATACAGCATGATTTTTGATGCTCACAGTCCAATGCACAAACATACTCTATTTTTAATTACACTACAGTTAGTGCCGGTTTCAAGAGTGCAACTGCATTGGGACTTTTTTGTTTGTTTGTTTTGTGGTGTTCCAGACCAAAAGTCAGAACCAAGTTTAGCCAGGTGCGGGTTTTTCCAAATCTGTAATTTTTCTCTCTATCCTGAAGCATTCACAGCAGGTTTCTCATGGTAAAATGTAAAACCTGGATTGGAGCTGGAGCAGAATGATAAAGCTTCTAGTTTTATTTTATTTTATTTTATTTTTGTTTAAGTGTTAGTATTCATTTGCCAACTGGTATAATTTACAAATGTGTAATTATAGCTTAGTGTCATTTAGTAGCATTTTCATTTTTAATTCAGGTGAGTTTTTATGATTTCTAGTAAATATACCATATATCTAAAACTAAAATTAATTTCTGACCAATTTAATATTATTTTAGTTCTTTTTGGAGTATAAAAACAGCATAAAAATGCATTTCAGTTTAGGTTCAGTTATTCCAAATTGTTTGTTAGTTATTTTTACTTTGGTTAACAACTACATTTTCAGTTTTAGTTTTCACAATAATAACACAATTGCTTACAATTGTGATGTTCTAAATCTTTAAATCTTTATTTTTACCTATATGGTTGAACCGCAGCCATGCTGGTATTCAGTACAACAGCACTCTTGCTGGAATGATATTGGTTAATCACCCAAACCCCGTCATGGGTGAGTCTGACAGCAGAATGGCACAGCTATGGAAAATGCTGAGTGGAACAGAGAAACCTCTGCCAGCTGTCAATCACTGCATCTGCCCCTCATGTGCTTTTTCCACACAGTCATCACAAAATCAACAACAGGGGACAGAATAGGCAAATGCAGCTATTTGATGTGACAGCCGTTTGACATTGTTTATGCAGATATGAAAGCTCTGCCGTGCTCGCGTGAGCAAGGCTACGTGCTGTGATGCACTCGCAACCGCAAACGTGTTTGCTGCTAGGGGCTTAAAGGCAAATGCATCCTGGTCAGTCACCTCTCCTCCTCTTTACTGCCACTCATTCCCGTTTGTCTCCCATGAGGACGGGTGAGGGAGCTGTGTCCTCTTTGTTTCATGTTGGGATTATGGGATGACGCATTTGCATGCTGCTGTCAACTGGACGGACGCGTGAGCACTCACACACGGCAGTGGATTTGCATACTGAGCATCAGTATGCAAAGCCGAAAGAAATGATGGGAGGGAGAAGATTCTGGCGACAGAGAGATTGCTAATATCTGCACTGCTTCTAGGGCTAAAAATGGATCAAATAAATGTAACCATAGTGCACAATGTAGCTTTCTGTAACAACCATCAGCACCTTTTTTTTTTTTTAAGGCGACATCAGTGACTGCTCTGACACTTCTAATTTTAAAGTACGCAAGGTCACCGTTCCAAATTCCTGATATAATATGCATTTTTATAATGAAGCAAGCAAAATTGCAACTGAACTTGATTGCTTAAAAGTTAAAGGTGAAGTAATTTCTGTGTAAAGATCAACACTGGAATTGTATAAATTATTGTTTTCAAACAGGTTTCCTGTACACAGAATTACTGGAATGGATACTATGGATGCAAAGCCACTATAGAAAATTATTTATTCATTATTTTACGTTTTTTTATGTTAAAAATAATAAAATAATAAAAATTAAGCATTTATCCATTATTGGCTACCCATATAAGATATTCTTATAGAATATTATTTGTTTGTTTTTAATGTAGTGATTAGGTCCATAGAAAAGATAAAGACGAAAGTCATATGTTAAGTAAAAAAAATATATATACAGGTGCATCTCAATAAATTAGAATGTCGTGGAAAAGGTAAAGTTTTTTTTTAACAAGAATAACACACACACAAATGTAATAGAGGGTTAAACCTTTTAAAAGAGGCCAGATCCAAAGTGAGATAAATATACATTAAGCTTTTACAGGTCATCTAGTCTGATCCGTGAGATTTAAAGTTATGATGTAGGACAGTAGACACTGTATTCACCATCTGTGGTGTTTCTTTGTCTATGTAGATATGAATGGGGTTAAGCATCATGCTTCGATTTAAATCCTGTTGTAGGCATTTACAGTACTTCATGCTAAACGCTTGTTTAGCTCGCAGATCTTGTCTTGTGTGCACTGAAGCTCTGCAGCATCTGAATTAGGGCTGGACAATAATTCAATATCAATATGTATCGCGATACAATTTTTTTCAATAACGGTGATATGCTTTTTAAACACATTTCCGATATTTCGATATACATTACCAGTGTTTCCCATACATTGATTTTATATCGTGATATCAATTTTGGCCATATCGTCCAGCCCTAATCTGAATGTGAAAATCTGAAGCAACTGACTGTGCATCTGTTTACTAATCAATTCAGAGTAATTGTTAGGTAAAGATGTCTGAGATATTCAAATGCACTGTGTGACTTAACACAATGTGTCAAGCTGTCAATGCAGAAAGCTCACCGAGCTCACGCAAAAACAATTTCTATAGGTACAAACAACGCAATGCTTTGAAACTAGATAGGCTTTATCTGTCATTCAGGCAAATGGCAGATGAACGTGCACACACTCCTATCATAAATGAGCTAAAAACCCAAAGGACGTTCGGCCCTGTGGTGTGTTTGGATGGCTTTGTCCCTCTCCTGTCTATGTGCTAAACTGTCACTTCTTCTCTCAGTCGGCGTCCCCTATAGTGCAGTCTGGCTCCATACACATCACAGCACAGCTTTGGAGCAGGTTGGCCAAAGCCCACAGGACCGACAGACAGGAGTGAGATGGGAGGGAGGGCAGGAGGATACAGGGAGACAGAGCAGCTTTTCCATTCAAACTTTTGCATGAATTAGCATGGCGCCTTGGTCTCTGCGAACACAGTGTGGTTGTTGACCAATCGAGGCAATCTGGTTGAGAGCCGTATGGTTTCATGCATTCACAGCTATCAGGTAGCTCGACTCCTTTTCTTGTGTGATCTTTTAAAACAAAAAGTGAAAGTCAATTGAACCGGCACTCCCAGAGGATCATTTTGTTTGCGCAAAAACTGCTCTTTCATAGCTTGGGAGACTTCACCCAAAACTGAGAAGTCTTTATTTAGTCACACTCCTGTAATTTTTCCCCTCTGTAGAACAAAACCTAAAATATTTGTGGAAGAATCATTATGCAGTGCAATCCATACAACACCAGTTCATGGTGACGAGGGGATATTTTGTTTTGCTCGTTTTATTCATTCTTGTTTTGCTTGCACTAAAATCACTAAAATCCATGCAAATTTCCCTGACAAAATAACTTGGCTGTTTTATTAACAGATTAGCACTTACATGGGAACCTCCTTGCCACCCCTCTTACCTCTTAACTCTTATTCTGAACCGTCTCCGATGACCACTTGATTTAGTCAACTACACCTCAAAAAACCTGAGTGTCCAATGAGGTCTTTGCTGCTATTTTATTAGCTGACTAGGCTTTGCAAATGGATTCAGGTCATGACAGAGGGAGAGACGGAGACAGAGAAACAGAGGGGAGAGAAAGTAATTACAGCTTAAGTTTTATAAGAGATTAATGTGAACAAAGTCAAGGAATTCATCTCTCAGCATTCATGTAGTCAGTATCATATAATAAAGTAGTTGACGATACCCAGTCCTAATTTTGACAAATCTAGTGTAGCGTTAGTTCCGGCAGGTCACGTTAGTCAAGCTCGCATCAGCTGACTCTCATCAACCTATGGGAATACAACACCTATCTAATCATTCATATATAAGGTCCCTCAGTATTATCAGCAGTTTTCGCATTGCTCAATAGCTAATTACCCTCCTCCATCCCCAGCTCCTCCTCTGTCAGTCAGGATTCAGCCTTCTGATTCTCCTTTGAATCAGACTAATTCTAAAATGTGTACATAACATTATTGAACTTTAACGATATCTGCAATACATTTATGTTGGTTCTGTTCTGTTTACCCTGGGGGGGTATCGCTGCTCTCCCTGCTCTCATCCATGCTAGGCTGCATGGACACGCAGGGAGTTCTTGCCCAGAACAGAACCATACCGCCAATCCAAACTGTATGCTAATTGTCAATCATCTTTGATGATAGTGGTCCTGACGGAAACCGTTGGATAAGTTGAAATTATTTTGTTATTCTGCAACAGGCCACAGACACTTGTTTTGTATTATATCCACAATATTCCTTAAAATTTGCTTGTTTAATTTCCTTTAAATACCCATCTGTACCTCTTATTCCTCATATGTGTATTATTTTAACTTGCCTGTGCCTTATCCAGCCACATTTTCCTTAGGCACTGAGTCACCTCATTGGCTAAACCACACAAGCAGTAAGCAGTGTTGAGGATCTGTGGGTTGCTATTAAACTGTCGCCTGATGCAGAGAGAAGAACTGTGGGAAGAGTGCAGGGGGCAGTGTCACTCCGCTTGTCATATGTCAAAACAGAGGTGAGAGACACTGACACCGGTGCGAAAGATTTGTCACCAGCTGCGCGGGTGTGAAAACCCACTAGCATCCCACGACAAGAGCTGTGTGGCGAAACGTCCCTCAACCCTGTAGCCGAACAGCTCTGAATTCCTCACAATAAGACAAGACTCATTATATTATGCTTGTGGGCAGGACCTGATCTTTTGGCCCAACCCATAAGTGACATCATGCACAAGTGTTTATATAAGGCAATGGAACAAGATTTCTGATGGAGATTGCCAGTGATGCTATTGTGGCTGTTTTAGTCTTTTATTTATTACATTTTTAGTTATTTATGATATGATAATAAGCGGAAACTTAAAATGCATTCCCTTAGCGATGGTGGCACTATCAATAAAAGAAAAGAAGCATCCAAAACACAGTTTTCTGCTGTTTTCTGTTCTTTCTGAGATGTAAGGCAGCGGTGACCTTGGGCTTTCCAGACTGTCCCTCGACTGCGTGCACTGAGCTGATAAGACGCCAACCGCTGATGCCCGTGCCTCCAAACACCAGCCACAAGCTCCGGCACAGTGAGGATATTTCCATCTCAGAAGGGAAACGCAAGAGAGAGATGATGAAGCTGTAAGACTTCTCAATGAGATGCCAGTGGAGGCCAGACAGCCGTGTCCAGCCGAAATGACTTTGTTTGGTGTCTTGCTGTTTTAACTAGGAAGCTGTTCCTTATCTTTGGCTCACTACAGTGACTTTATGCTTGAAACAACCTCAGTCTGGATCTAGGAGGTCTATAATACCTGGCGAAAGAGATCCGTTAACTTTCCCATTCATCTCAATGGCAGTTTCTTGGAAAACTCAATGAAAATAATTTGAGAAGTGCAAAATTAAGGTAGCCTACTACATATTCAAACATTATAGTATAGTGATTTATTGTAATTTTTTTGATTATCTGAGATTTTTTTCTAGATTTGTTTCCAGCAAACATTGTTACCACACTGTTAATATTTGTTTTCTATTTGTTTTGTTTTTACAAATGGTATGTTTTAATGTAAAAGTGTTTAATTATCATCATGATGCAATTTTTTGTTTGTATTTGATTTTGTTCATCAAAAGTTTTGTCAGTAATTTTGTTGGCCGTCTGGGAAAAGATGGCAGCAGAAGAGCGTAGTTACCGCATGTACCAGCAGGGGTTAACTGGGCCATGCTAACCAGCCTAACCTTAACCTGTTGATCAGGACATAAAATAATATCTGTGATTTAGATTTTCCTTTTTTTATTTTTTTGGGGGGGAAGGAAGGGATGTTTTTTTCAGTTGTCCAAATGTGTTCCCTGTATAATTCATCTGAAAATTACATGCAGGTCAAAAGCCTACAGGGTTTGTAATCTGTGACATCTGCGTTTCCGTAGTTTAAGTCTAATAAAACTGTGGCTTTACCATATACTGATTATCAGGAGGGATGAAGCTGCAGTATATTTATTATGAGGTGCAGACATGTCTTTATTCTTGTCTCCTATATCCTCAGAAATGCTCATCATCTACCAAACATAATCTGATTAAAATCAGACAAGTCTGTTTCCACTATACCAATACGAAACACGGATTCTAATCTTGAGTCTCTGTGGCCTAAATCAAGCCATCATCATCCCTAACCCAGAGATCGCTTTCTGCCAGCTATATGGGCAACAATACCTTCATATACAATAGCAGAGTGAGAGGGAAGGGGTTTGATGACTCGTGTGGTCCAAGTGTGTTTGTACAAATAGGCAAATAGGACCAATGCTAAATACACACCACATTTAGTGCTTCAAAGTGAAGCATAGTCTTTTGTTTGTGTTTTTGTCTGCACATTAGCCACGTTTTGTCCGTCAAAGGCTGTTCAAACAGAGCCAGTTCTTTGCTGTCTGAAAAACAACTCGGTGCGCTCAAGACAATGTTTCTAAACCATCCAACAAGAGTCTCTTGGGATTTAGGTGCATATTTCTTTTTGAAACTGCATCATAATATTTGTCTTCTAAATGTTTTGTCTTGGTAAAATGCTTGCATGCAGATTTTCAGACACAAGCTCACATCAATTTGAGTTTGTCTGACAAATGCTTAGTGACCCATTTCGCTTAGTGACCCATTTCTGTTTCAATGCTGTTCAGCAGACAGATGATGTGGGGAGGGGTGTGAAATATAAAAACAAGCATTTTTGGGATAACTGCTGTGGTAAAATCCTCTCTCTTTTCAGCTCTTTACTGAGCCAGTCTGCTGCGGTCTTGCCCCAGTGGCTGCTGGGAGTTCCTGTAGCAAGCTTTTAGCGGCATGGGGCCAGAATGTGGTCTCACACAATGACCTCTGACAAGTGGGAAAAGGTGGTAGAAATCGGCTATCGTGACAATATTTCCAAGCCTGGAGGATGTTAACCTGAATAGGCTTTTTCAAGCTGCTTATGGAAGCTTGTTTCTGCGGCAGGATGAAAAAAAAAAGATTATTGCGAGTCTGCGGCCACAATTATTGCAGTCTCACAATTATGACTTTTTTTTGCGCAATTCTAATCTCACAATTCAATAAATTTGCAATTCTGAGAAAAAAGTCAGATTTGCCAGATATAAACATTACTTGAATTCTGGCTAAATAAAATAAATAAATAAAAGAAAAAATTGCAACTTTTTATCTCACAGTTCTGAATTTTTTCTCTCTGAATTTCAAGTTTACATTTCACAATTGTTTTTTCCCACCACAAATAAATAAATATAAATAAAATAAATAAATAAAAGAAAAAAATGTATCAATAAAAATTGCGACTTTTTATCTCACAATTCTGACTTTTTTTCTCGCAATTGTGTTTATATATCACCATTCTGAGAATTCTTGTAATTGCAAGAAAGTCTGAATTGAGAAGTCGCATAAATCTTTTTTTTTGTATGGAAATAAGCTTCCATCTCTACTTCCACTGAAATTTTATTTTATTACAACCAATTTAACTTTTTTTTATATTTTATTTTATATATATATATATATATTTTTTTTTTTTATTTATTTATTTTTTTTTTATAAAATCCACAGGAGATTTCTGAACTGATTTTACTGAATAGTCAATTTTTTCAAACAGATTCAACTGAATCATTTCATAAACAGCAGTAGTAATAGAACAACGTTGAATTGTTTCACTGTTTGCATCACTTTGCTTGTCTGTGTTTGCAGGTATGTGAGCAGTACAAAGTCAGTTTTGTGTGAATTTCTTAATTCATTTATTTCTGCCCCCCAGAATGATTTGTATTTTCAACGATAGACAAAAATAAGAGTAATTTACTGATATTTAGAACAGCAGCACTTGTGCTTGTTAAATATTTTAATTAAAGAGTCTCTCTCCTGCTGCAGTCGTCACAGTTTCTTCTCAAATGAAGAAAGGCACAGCAGACACTTCAACAATGCAGTTTAGTGAAATACAACGCATTGAAATCTCTGTAAACCAACTCTTTTAACAAAGCTTTTCATCTATATATTCATTGCATCATATGATTATGACAGACTTTGCTCCTAGGCTAAAGGTTGTTGAATTTGAATGAGAATTAATGTCAGATTAAGTAGGGTGTCAAAGTGGGTGTTTTTCACCCCGTTTAAACCTTTCAACACCGTGGCGAGTCTCTGGCAAGCGTAAGCTAGCGACGGGATTTGATCTAATGACAGTAAACAGTGGAGCATTACAAAACACTGGTGTGAAAATCTATGTGGCAGCCAATCACGGCGACGTAAACCACCACCTCTGCTTTTAAGTTTAAATTACTTTGGGATTTGCCAGGCAGTGGACAGAGAGACTGTGCAATGTGACTAACCAGATTACCGCTGCACTTCATGGGGGAAGATGGAGCTGTGAGTATGGTGCTGGTATTGCTGGAGAAAGCACTAAGTGAGAGTCAGTGTTGAGAGTTGGGTCATAATGAGGCAGGAAGGGAATTTGTTCAATTTTGGGAAAGAAACCAAGCTTTATTAGGCCTTACAGGGACTTGTTAGTCTACTCATTCAGTGAATCCTTGAAGCCAATGGTCATATTTGTGAAAGATGTTTCTTTTTCTTATTTTTTAACCACCTATTCGTGAACATTGCTGTTTTCCAGTTGGAGGGGTTATACCTTTACATTGCTTCATCTTCTATTAGCCGATAAAAGTGAAAGTCTGTAGTTTTTATAGAAATCTGCATAAACGTCTAATAGGGATGCATAATAAATTGGTATCATATTCTTTTTGCTTTATCAGTTGTTATTGGTTATTTGTTTGTGCATATTAATTTCCTCTATTTTTACATTTATCATTGCTGTCATATATATATATATATATATATATATATACTGTATAATATATTTTTTTAATCATTGCAATTTTATTTTGAAAACTCAAATTTATTAAGTATGTTAAATGTAATCTTTTAAAATGATATCATTTAATATTGGCCATAACATGAAAATTCTGTTTATTTAAACACTGCTACAAACGATGTGGATGGGCGTATTATATGGAGACGGCAGGAAATGAAGTAGAGAAAAGGAGGAAACTGGATCTCTAAAAGTCAGGCTGGAGTCTGAATCTTAAAGAAATATCGAAATAAGTATCTTTTATGAATACGTAAACATTTAAAATCAAGAGTTGTTAATAGCCAACGCAGGCATGAAGAAGTGGGGTCATTTAGAAAAGTGCGACACATTTATTGATGAAGATTATCAATAAGTGGAGATGGCCACAGCAGGATCAAAACAATTGCCATCAAATATCTCCAAAGAACTCCTTTACATCGCTGCACATTGTGTTCTGCCAGCCATATTCATCTCCTGAAAGAAAGTCATGAAGTTCAGCAAGTGAAACGGTCACATTTTGAAAGCTGGGGCTGATTCTCATAATTACCATGACAGCGTAATGGCCCTCATCTATGCTCAGTTAATAATATTCCTATATACTGTGAGCAGTGCTGAAGCGCATCATGATCAGCACCTATTTCTGTGATGGTTTACCCACAGTGTTTCGGTGCAGAACTGAACGCGACCCCGTCATGATGAAAATGCATCAATGCATCATTCTCATTTCTAGAAAAGACAGTTCCTGTGAGTTGTGAGAGTGCATGAACTCTTGGTATGCCATTAGAGATAATGCCCAGCCATGAGAGCGCTGTTTGCTTTACATACATTTACATTCATAGCATCAATGAACTACGGTGCTCAAAAGCATTTTTATTAACCTTGCTGATGGTGCGCTGAATACTGAATGCGTTTTTTCATCCATAACAAGGCCATTTTGAGATTTTTTTTTTTTAAACCATTAAATTGAAATAAGAACTAGATTTTTATTTTATGAAGAAAACATATGTGGTGATTGCGCTTGCAAAAGTCACCGTCATGTGGTTATTAAGGTTACTAAGGGTGTTTAAGGTTTCTAGAATAGGTGGTTAATAGGTGGTTTTTGGCTTTTTTTATCACCTGCCAGGTATAACATTTTAAATCACTTAGAAATATTATTTGCGGTCATAAGGTCTGTAGTACAAAGAGGAGGATGGGTTACATGCCAAAGTTTAATATTTAGGCTTGTGGGTTTGTACTCAAATCCATAGTAATAGCAATACTTGATAGCATAAAAAAATAACATTTTATTAATATTTAATTAGATAAGTGTACATTCAAATGGCTTCTGCTACAAACATTTACATGAACCTGGGTTATTATAGTTAACTAAAACTTAAACCATTACTTTAATAAAATAAACTTTTAATGAAATAAAATAAAATATAAAATGAAAACTTGAACTCATTTTATTTCAGCTAGTTGCCAAGGCAGCATTTCTCATTTTCATTACAATGCAAGAATATTATCTTTCTCCATGACTTAACTTTGTTTTGCCAGTATATAATATTTCTTAAAGTAATGTTTGAGAGAATTTTATTTATTTTTTCGTCATTGTTTTGTTTGTAAAAATACAGTTTCAGCCAAAGAACCAAATCCCTGAAAGAAAGTTATTATAAAGTTGAAGTTAGGATAATTACTAATAATATTTAATAACTTCACATATTGTGACTATTAGCACCACGGTTCATGCAAGAAGATAAGAGTTTTAAAATGAAGCATTAAAGTTGATTATTGATGTCTATAAAAATGCCATTAGTATTCATTGGCCTGCCGACATCTCTGTGCTGTGTGTTGTTTGGCGAGTACAGTAATGTTTGTATATCTTCTCTCTCTCTCTCTCTACAGTGCTTTAAGAGAACAAGCAGTGTGGGGCTTGCTGAGCCAACACATGGCACACCCGTACGAAAAGAATTAAGAGTAAAACTGAAATAAAACTTAATAAAAACTATATAGACTTATTAAAAAAGAAAAAATGCCAAAGACTAAGAAAAACACACAACAAAATTATTAAATTAAACTAAAATGAAAATGAAAACATGATATAAAAATAAAAACTATAATAGCATATAATAGTATACGAACTACTAATATGTTAATATAATGTAATATATATATATATAATAAAGTTGAAGTTAGGATAATTACTAATAATATTTAATAACTTCACATATTGTGACTATTAGCACCACGGTTCATGCAAGAAGATAAGAGTTTTAAAATGAAGCATTAAAGTTGATTATTGATGTCTATAAAAATGCCATTAGTATTCATTGGCCTGCCGACATCTCTGTGCTGTGTGTTGTTTGGCGAGTACAGTAATGTTTGTATATCTTCTCTCTCTCTCTCTCTACAGTGCTTTAAGAGAACAAGCAGTGTGGGGCTTGCTGAGCCAACACATGGCACACCTCCAGCTTCCTTCTCTTACTCAGACAGATTCAGGCAGTGTACACAAACACACACACACACACACACACACACACACGCCGCTTTCACCGCTTTTCTCTGTATGCTGCTTCCTAAAGGAAAGGAACTTGTGCAGCTCTGAAAATTTCAGATTAAACTCAGTTTTACTTTTTTTTTTTTTTACTCAATTAATACATGAACTGAGGCATTTCAAAATAAACAGGAGCATTCTTGATGGATTTTGCATTTGGAATGGAGTTCTCTGGTCCTCTCAGGAAGGCAGAATGCTCTATTATGTGTCACATGTAATGGATCTTGATTTATCCTGCTTTGTCTTCATGTCAACACAACCTTGCATGTGTCAGACCAACACTTGATCAATGCCAGGCTTCAAGGTGATTAGGGACATGATGCTAGACTATAAACAACCTAATTTGTTTGCATTAAATATTCTGTTTAAACTCCATAACCAACAGATGTTAAAATGAAGATAGTGCTGTTGCGAATGTTTGCAAAATAATTTGATAACCGTGAATATAATCATTTATTTTATTTATTTATTTACTTTATGCTTATATGCAGTATGTTATGAAATAATTTGATGACTATTTATTTATTATTTATATACTATTAAATCATTTGTTTTTTAATTTCCTTTTTATTTAATTATTTTTATTTACCATTTTATGCATAAATATTATGTTGTTTAAAAGACCAAACCAGACAATTTCAAATCAACAGTTTAAACATTTTCAAAAGTTTTTTTTGTTTTTTTTTTCAAGTTTCAAAATTTACAGCTGGAGATGTTTTAGGATTTCCAAAAATGAAATATGTAAAAAAAAAAAGAAAAATGATTACGCAACAGGACTAAGAAATGCCAGATTAAGAGCAACTGTCATTAAAGCAAAAATTGGATTTAACATATACTAAAATAATAAAATTCACTTTTCAGTTTTCTTCATCTTTTCACTCAAATTGTTATTTGATATTAATGTAAGTGTAATCTATTAACTATGCACATCATAAACACGTCTTTTTAGGCAAGTACCAGATATGGGTGCATTTAACATGATCACAATTTAATAATTGTAACACTTTCATTTCCAAGGTTTTTCAAACTGCAAATATATTGTATATATATATAAAAAAAACATAGAAGCATTTTCACTAGTTGTCTTTGACATTTGGACCCTTCTATGGCGTGCTCAGTCCTGAATTATTAATTTAGGTGACTGGGCACCCCATAGTTACTTACTCATGCTTACTAATATGTTGATTGTGACAGACAGTGTTGCTCCAGGGAGAACAGCTTTTACTTTAATGCAGCACTGTAAGCCATTGTGAGTTTGCCTGGCAAAGGGGATTGAAATGTAAAGTACGGCTGGGCTTTCCAAGGAACTGTTTGCAACAGGGATCTGTAAAGATTGGATTCTAGGGCTAGTTTAGTCATCATCACTACACGCTGAGAGAAATGTTTGGTTGGTTTCTTGCTCAGCCCCTCCGAGGCAAAGCTGAAGAGAATGAAGCTATTTTTGAGAGAAGAGAGAAACGTTCATGCGTAGCAAAAAGACGGATTATCCATACAGACAAATATAGAGATGTATCAGGTGGATTAACGACAGTGATTATGCTGAAAATGCGCTGCAAAGCACGGTGATTTGGTGAAACACGTTTTTCAATCACTGTGCTTTCTGTTTAACAAGCAGCTCTCTTTTAGTCTTTTGAATGTTCTGTATTTTCAGCCTCTTTGTTTGTTTACTTGTATTTGGTCTTTTGAGTAAAAATGAGCAGAAGGATGTAGCTCAAGAAAACTGTCAAGAACATATTTCACCACCAAATTGAAATGAAAAGTACATTTTTACTGGAAGCATATTTTTAAAACCATTAAGTTATTTTTTCATTGCATTCTTTTTTTTCATTGCATTCTTTTTTTTTTCTTTTTTTTAAGTATTAAATAGTCACCGTGTTGATAGTTGTTGAGAATAATTTGATAACAAATTATAGTAATATTTTTATTACACTGAAATTTATATGTATGTATTGCCTTACAATAATGAGAATTTGGAAGGAAAATGTGCTTAACTGTCATGCAATGTCATGCTAAACTAATATTAATATTACTAAACAAAATTTTAATATTTACAGAAATAAAAGTTATTTTCTTTTGATTTTGGGGTGAAATATGACCTGGACATTATGGACATTACAATAAATCATTATGATTTATTTATATTTTTTTATTGCGTAATTTATTAATTAAATTTATAGTATTATTACATTTATTATAAAAAATGTAAGCATATTCTTTTTTTTATATATATATAGAAGAAAACTGTTGCACAAGTTTTGAAATCCAGTTTTGGTACTCAGTCAACTGTAATAAATATAGCCTTTTTAACTAATTATTTAAAGTTGATTGTTTGTTTCAGTTGCACTACCAAGGAATGAAATGCTCCAGGAAAGCTCTTTTCATGCTGAGCTAATTAAAATGACCACAGCTGATCACAGTTGAAAGTCAAATGGCTTTTGTGTGCCATTGAGAAGGTGATTAGCTACACCTGATACAAGTCATTTTTAGGAGGGGGTGATCCTTTTCCCCCTCAGTGATTCTTTTTTTTTTTTAATTTTTTTTTTATTTCTATTAACCTGAAGATGTGTTAGGATCTCCAAAAATAAAATATGTAAAACTTAGAAACATTATGACACGACAGGAATAAAAATGGCATCTTGAGTGTGGTTGTCATTAAAGCAAAAGCTGGACTTTACGAAGTCCAAATACTAAAAAAACTATGCAATTCACATTTCAGTTTTCTTAATTCATCTTTTCACTTAACATGTTTTCACAAGAATTGCTTGGAAGTAAAAATTTGAACTAATTTGACCAAAATGCCAATGTACAACCATATGCTAAGAATTTGGGAAAACAATGCTGAGATTCACTATGAAAAATGTGAATGGATTTTAATCAAGCCATTAATGCTGTGTACATGTGCACCTATTTTTAGTTCAGACTTCAAGGGAGAGAATATTCTCTTAGGCCTCTGAAGTGCTCGATACATCCCTTGGTTTCCACTGCGTCAGTTATGGAAGGACCATTAGAGCGTTTGTCATTAAACTTCTCCCAGTGAAGTGCTTAATGAACTGAGAGCCGCAGCTCCAGTCCAGCAGTTCAACTAATCCAGGAGAGTCTCTATGGATGCCTTCACCTACAGCAACAAAGCCAGAGGCTGTTCTCTTGTGGGACAGAGTCAGACATATTCATGCTCGGTTATAATGTCCTCATCCATCCCTCCCATTTTTTAATTGGCTCCAGTCCTCTGTTCTCTTGTGCATTCTAATCTAGAGGACAGGAAGTTCTCCCTATAGAACCAGAGGAATTCAGAGACGGTTCCTGGATCAGTTAAGGACATCATCAGCAGATGTAGAGCCAGTAGAGTTTAACAGTGACCACCCACTTTACAGTGGTATTTATTCCAAATTAATTTTTCCCCTTTCATTTTTTCATTCCACAAAGATTTTAAAACCATAACCAAACCAACCAGCTTTGGGATGAATCACAATATTACAGCATTTAATTTAAAGCAAAAAAGTATTTCAAAATTTGAGGGGGAAAAAACATGCTTTTATGAGCTAATGAATTATGAATGACAATCAAAATAAAACGACGTTGGTCATTTTTTTGTCATTTATATACAATATGAACAGTGTAATAAACACATTCGATTATATCATTCAATGCTGCTAGTAGGTGACTGTAGCTGCCATGGAAGCAGTGACTTCTCTGATTGATCATTGTTTGATTCATTTTTTCCACAGGTATTAAAAAGTCTTTGTTAGAGCATTATAAGCCATGAACCAAACCAATCAACTATGAGGATAATCATAACATTACAAATTTTGGTTTGAAGCAAAAAAAGACAAAGGTACAAGTCTGTACTTGACGGCTTTAATGAGGAAAAGAACTACATTTCCATTGTGAATGGCATACTCAAATTAAGAATGATGGAATATAAATTATAACACTTAATTTAAAGTTCTTAGCTGTATCTACAGAAAAAATATATTTTAAGTTTATTGTCAAATATGCATTTATATATAAATATTCAAGTATTTTGACAGCGTAGGGAGACTCGATTACATATTTGGCAGCGCTTCATTAGAATGGGCGGAGCTAAATATCTCTTAGCACAGTTTGCTCGCTGCGACTCTCCGATTGGTGGAATGTCGTTTTTTATGACAAATTTCCCACAGTAATTCAGATGGGTGCAACAAAAGCACATGCAACAATCTCGATTAACAATCTCGGAGCTCACAACAGGTCTATCTTTAACGTATAGCACTGTTATTGTATTTCCCTATAGAGAAAATGCATGGAGTTTTTACTTCTGGAACCAGACTGTTGTGCTCTATAGGTACTATAGATCTTTTTTTCGAATTATAGATCTAATTTTTCAAAATTAAAGCCCCCATGAAATCAAAGCTTTGTGGCTTCTCATCCATGTCTACTAGCTTTGAGTTTGTCATATACGTGTTGTACTCTGAAACATACTTTTAGCAGATATATGCTAATATATATATATATATATATATATATATAGATATATTTTTAGTTTTTAATTAACATTTGTCTTTTGAGAAATGGACAGAAAAATGTTGATGACTCATCCTGCACCTCAGAATTTTTTGTCCAATCAAATTTTCACAAAATCTCCCTTCTTTACGGCTGTGATGTACCTGTGATGTACCTAAAACCAACTGTTTTTTTAAAACAATCTAGGAAACACATCTACTCATTTCTTATTTTTTAAGCTGAAATCACACTAATCATCACCTAACACATAACATCTCAAATCTCATGGTAGGTTTATCAAGGTTTAAATATTGTTAAAAATCAATTTCTCTTTCAATTTCCACTATTGTAACCCTACCATGGGGATATATTGTTGAAGGAATGAGAATCTCAAGGTTACAGCTTTTGTTTGCATTTGAGTTGAAAAGCATGATGTTACAAGCACAAGAAGCACATGGCCACTAAGACACCGTGGGTTCAAATTCTTGACCTTGACAGCCTACTACTCTGCAGAAGAGAAACAGACGTGGCCTGCAGTGTGACCATGTTTTTTATCTTGTCACGTTTTTTGTGCCAAAGGCCTTCATGATGAATTCATGGCCTAATTTAATCTGCAAGTACTAAACACTACAGCTTAGAGCGGCCAGAGAGTGATTCAGTGGGAAAAGAGCTCAATTTATTTGAAAACACATTTTTCACTAGTGCATACAGAGTTTAATGGTGAAGTGTGCCATTTTAATGCTAATATTTAGGTTAGAAATTCTGTATTTGTTTTATTTTTTGTTTGAATTGCAAGATGAATTTTTGGGCAGTACAAGCATATTGCCTATACTTCAGTATGGAGATCATTCTCTGTTTTAAACCATGTAATTGATCTGATTCAGTGCCATGTTTTGGCACTGCAAGTGTAAACAGCACTTGCAATAGCATGGCAGTTTTCTTTCCATCCAAGCTCAGAGATCAAAGTAAGCCGTTTGTTTCGTGGCCACTGGGCAACTTACACTCGGCCATCCGCAGACTAATCACTAGGCGGCCGTCTGACAGATTACAGCCCTTCTGGACGTGGCGGTCACAGCCAAACCCACAGGGAACTCTGGCTAATCTGAAATGCCCTGTGAGCATATGTGTAAAGTCAATCGATCTAGAGCTCTGAGCTTTGCTCTTGTTTTATTCTATCTTTTCCTGTTTGTTTATAGTCTGTTGATCGTATTACCCATCAATCATCCAACAATGGGGTGTTGATGCGGCGCATTCTGCCATTCAGTTGTCTGTTGAGGATGTGGTGCATGAGTGTGGATAATTGCGAGTCAAAATGGTGCAATCGCTAAAACTGCCAGGACAAAGAACTCGCAGTTTGTAATTAATAGCAACGGGATTAGCAAACTCATGCTACATAAATGGGCTTATGGATTTCTCAGCTGAAATGTACATTTTTAGGAAGCAGTTTTGTCTTGTTGGTGATAAAAAATAAACTGCATTGTTCAGGTTTCTATAAACAACTCCAAAATGACCAAGGTCTTTAATACATGTTTATGCAGACAAGGTTATCTGGTACAGAGAGGATTATGGTTGTAAATAAGGCTTTGAATAATGTGAATAGTACGACAGGATGTTTGGCGCCTGATAATGCCACATTTATTTACCGCTTTCTCACGTTGTGTCGGTTTTCATCCATATAACACCTAAAGCAAGGTCACATTTGCAATATTAATCGACTTCTTATTCTCATTAACCAAGGATTTAGTCTTTTTTGTTTGTTTGTTTGTTTGTTTTAGGTGGAAGTAGTCTCTCCAAAAACTGGGTACCAATTCTCATCCAACAACCTTTACCATTTTGTGTCATGTACCAAAATGAAATAATCTCAACCCAGGCTCACTGGAAATATGTGCTCTACCTACGTTTTTGCAAAACTCCAAAAACACCATCATTCATATACACAAATTATGAGTGCAGGGCAGATTATCAATTAAGAAACACCTGTTTTCACAATACTATGTCCTCCTGACTTCGAATTTGCTTTTACCATAGCACATGATTTGAAACTAATACATTTTGATGATTGCATCACATAACCAATTCCATATATATGGCTTTTCTAACATAGTAAACTTACTTGTTAGCTCACCTGGTACAGCATTGCCATTGTGATGCAAAGCCACAATAATTGCTTTTGTTAACACTAAATTAGGATTAAGGCAGGGTTTAGTGTGGGTGGTATGTTGTTTTTAAATGCGAGCATTAACCTTTTAGCGCCACTCCCCAGACATTTCATTCCCACAATATGTACGATTTTGCGTAAAGATTTCCACTCACTGAACATTTCCCTTTGTTGCAAAACGTGCAAACTGCAACGTAACGTCATTTTGCACAAATGCTGCCACAAGCACATATTTCCAATGAGCCTGGGATTGAATAATCTTATAATTAAGACTTTTTTTTTAAGTCAAAATTTACCCTATCTACTTTCGTGTAAATGATCATAGTCTAAAGAAAAATACATCTGAAACCCTCTTGCATTTCAAGCCCATTTGTCATATAGAGACCACTTTTCACAATCCAATTAATGGACAAAAAATTGAATATTACAGATGTGAAATATGTCACAAATTTAGTTTCATGTTGACTTCATCCTCTGCTCTGTCAACATGCAGTTACATATACTGTTAGTTGGTGCATCTCAGCTCCTCAAATGCTGAATGAAAGAGGTCAACAAAAGAGTCTCTACCTGTCAGAATGGCTATTGATGGTTCACCTACCACGGAGGAAAAGGTCTCTCAGCTTTGAAAGAAAATATAATGATCATGGATGTCAAAATGCCAAATCACAGTTGAGAGATTCCTCAGCTGCTCCCCTCCGCTCCTCTGGTGTGTGCTGTAATGGCATCCTTGTTCATGTCAGGCCCAGATGGTTTGCATGATGACACCATTTCCAATGTGCATTTATTATTGCCTAGACACATGGAAATGTCTTCTCTAGAAGAGATTAAATCAGCAGTGTGCAGAGAGCCTAATGCTGTGTTGTGGTGGACACATTCAAAGTCCACTAAGTACAAGAAATACAATAAAAGTTAATGCTGAAGCAGTTTAAATGTAAGTACAGAGATGATACGAATTGCTCCATCCCACCTTAATAGTGTCTTATTACAGCAATGACAGTTAATTACTCTTAACAATTAATTTCCTCTGCGTATCCCACTCTGGGGTAAAGACTAAATTACCGCTTAGGATGTTAGTATGTCATTACAGGTCCTGTTTTTAGCAGGGTCCCAAGACAACAATCATCAAGCTAACAACTACCGTTTTGCATAAGAAGCAGCTTAAGTATGTAGCTTTAAAGAATATGAGCTGTCAAGTATTAAAATACTTTTTTCTGCCACTATAATATAATATTGTTTAATCTTCATTTGGGGCTTTTCTCAGCTAATGATGTACCAATATATGTGATTTTTTTATAAATGAATAATATTTATCAAATGAAGTAAATTAACTGCATATCATGTAATGAATTTGATTAATGTTTTTAAATTAATGTTATTTAAATAAAATACCATTTGATCTGATTTATGTGATTATTTATGTGATATGTGACTTATTGAGTTTTAATGAATTAACTGGCATGTAACTGTAAAATGTTGAGTGATATTAGTGATAAATTTGATTAATCAGCATCTCATTTATATAAATAAATTACATGAAATAATTAATGTACTCATGTAATTAAAATACATTTTGTTAAAAAATATTTATATATGTGATTAATTGCATGATGTGTGTTTAATTGTAATGCATATGATTAAGTATATCATATTCAGTATATCATGTAATTGATTTGATTAAATCAATACATTTTTAATTGATTGACCCTAATAATAGTAGACTAGCTTTATAAAAATCCTTTTTATTTCTTCTTTTTCTTCTTCTTTTCTTTTACTTTTTAAATCCAATACTTGACTCTCTTGGGTCTCTGAAGCACTAAGCATTTTCTGATTGAGTGCACCGAGATCTGGAGGATTTGGAAACCAAGATCATAATTCGCCTCTTTGGGCACCTTTATGCATCACGGCAGATTATTTCCTGTCATGTTCATTGACAGCTTCCTGCTGCTCATTTTTGGTGCTTCCTTTTGATCTTACAAAATCCCTAAGCTGCTGAAGTTACTGAATCAAGCCGTCTTCATCCAAAGCCGAAATGCCAAAAGCATTCACAGTTTTGAGCTGAATATGCTGTCCATCGGTAAAAACAAGTGATTTTGGCTTCTGTGGAGTCTCATCTTTTGCTTTCATATTTCGTATAATAGAAGTTGTGTCGTCTTTTGTGACTTTCTTTCTTTATATAGTCGGTTTCCTGGTGTGTTGACTGACAAGTACAAATGAGTGTTGTGTATATCCCACAGCCTTCTGAAGTTTTGCTGATGTCACTCGCGAGCAGATAAGCATTATGAGAGCGCAGGGAATGTTCTAACCTCCCTTTGTTCAATTTCACACACTTTATGAAATGTCAGGTCTCGGTTCTCATTCGAGCGAGACACAAGCAAAAACAACACAAGCTGCCCGTGATGCTTGAGCGTTACCTGTTCTGTTGATTCTAGACATCACAACAAAACACAAGCTTTGATTTCACACCTTCACCAGTGGCCAGTTGAGACATCTAGGGATTCTTTTTGGGCCTTTTTTGACAGTGTTACCCAGTTTCAGACACATTTCCCAGACAGTACTAGAGTCATTTACTTCTCAATGTCCACTAATGGAGAGTTCTTGATCTCCTGACCTCTCCTGGCATGCCCAAAATCAATATGGCACTAAATGGAGTACATTTAGGGTTCTCTCGCCACAGGAAAGGATGTCATCTGACTGTTTGATTTGTTGGAGCAGCTGTGTAAGCCGTAATAAGAACATTAAACATCTCAGCCTGACCTTATCCGAGAAATGGACCCTTCCACATCTTTCTTTATAGTATAGGTCAAAATGCTTGGATCAAATGACAAATGACTTATTAAATACATACTGGGAGACTCTAAATAGCATGTGAACATGAATCTAAGATCAAGTGTGTATGAGAAGTATTTTAACTAGATATGCACAGCACAATATATTTGTATCACATTGGTTATCAACCGGTTTTTATTTATTTTATTTTTTTATTTATTGGTGTCTCTTGATATTGGATGTTTAATTGTGTATGCTTATTTCCTTTATGATTACCTTATATACTATTATATAATATACAAGGTGTATATACATTTTGGGATCAGTCAATTTTTTACAAAAATATAACAAGGATGCATTAAATTGGTCAAAGTGTAGACACTGTTCTTTTGAAATATATGTTCATCAAAAAATCCTGAAAAATTTCACAATATTATTGTTTTTATTGTATTTTATTATTATTATTATTATCAAATAAATGCAGCCATGATGGGCATAAGAGACTTCTTTCAAAAAAAACAAAAAAATAATCTAATTAACCCCAAACTTTTGAATGGTACTGTTCATTCATTCATTCAATAATTCATTCATTTATAATTAAAACAATTGATTTTGGTTTTTAGTGGTTTATTTTCAGTTCATTTAGAGAAAATTGTATTGAATTTTAATATCAGCCATTTATTGGTTGTATTATGCTATGGCTGATAACCGATAAATGGCTCATATAATATGTTATCGGCTCAGATTTGAACTTTTAACAAACTCTGTCTGCAAGATTTAAAATTAGTCTTGCTGGGGTCAATTTTTGATATCAAAAAGTAAATTTACAGGATTATAAATTCACATGAACCTGATATTGAGCTTAAAATAGAAACTGTAAGAGATGTTTGGTGCCACAGAGATCTTTCATCTGTCGCACTCGACAGCACTGAGCTCTCTTTTTCCTGCAGTGTCATTTATGCATCTCTGGTTTCATAACCCTCCTTGTTGAAGCTTTGGAAAACGAGGAAAAAGAGAGATGGAGGTGTAGAGACTGGTGGGTTTGGGGGTTAAAGGAGAGGTGTCTCTTCAGTCACCTGACAGAGGTTGATCTCCTCAGCGCATTGGAGTGTGACCACATGACAGTTTGAGGGCATGCTGTATCCTGCTCTTTCTTCTGTCTGTGATACACAACAGCTCCAAACCACAGTCTCATCCCTTAAGAGGGTTTCAAACAAGCCAATGCCCTCAAAGGAGAAGGCCTTTTGTGTAGATTTACACGCTCCCCACTCAGTGTAAATTTTGTAAACTGTAGTGAAAACCAGTGTCACAACTGTGGACGTCAGCCAAAAAGGAGAAGCTCTGTTGTTGTGCAGTTCACGCAGAAGAGCCATATTTAGACAAGCTTGTTGTATTGCATGCTTCCTCAAGTCCTGTTTTTAATGAAAATGTGTTCCCCAAGCTAAACTTTAATTTACTTTTATTCAGCAAGGACTGTCTTTACAGCACCTCTTCACTCTGCTGACCCACGACTGCACACCGTCACACAACTCCAACCTCTTCATTAAGTTTGCGGATGACACGACTGTAGTGGGTCTCATTAGCAAACTAAAGTAACTGATTACTATGCATTTAATTAATATTAAATTATATTTAAATTATATATATATATATATATATATATATACTCACTTTTTATACACACACTTTTTAATAGTAATATTAAACTCTTGATGTGTACTATTTATTTTATAAATATATATTTTATAAAATATATTTTAATAGTACTTTTTTATTTTATATACACACTGCTTTTAAAAACAGAAATATTTTGTGAACTATTTGTGTAATATTTTATTATTTTATTTTTATGAGCAGAATGGATTTATAAATAGCAGGTATCGCAAATATTTAATAAACAAACCATCAAGGGGTTGCATATGTAAAAATTTCTGAATAATGGGCTTTACAGTTTTGCTGCGTTTTCTGCGGGTCAGATTGCACACTAATGGCCCACTCTCTGTATTAGTGCATTTTTTTCCAGCACTTCTCTGTAATAAGCATCTTCATAATTTCCTTTTATGGGGAGGGTGGGAACCGAGCAAAAGTGGGTCAACGAGGTACATCTGACTTTGAGAAATGTACCCTACTTCCTCCTTCCACAAACCAACAACAAATCACCTCATCTATATCTTTAGGTCATATCCGAGAGCTTGCCTGAAATAAATTAATGAAACTTCCATATCTGGCTTTGACCTGACCTTAGCAAGTTACTATGTCTGAGTAAATGAGTTCAGTAGGTCAGGGATGATTACTGTTTGTACGGTTTACAAAGTGCTTGTCTCGGGACTAAAGGATAAACTATACACTGATTCGTATTATAAATGTAACTTAGTCAAGCTAGCATGGCAGACATATTAATGCTTTAATTGTTTAGAGCACGGAATGTTGAGGTCCCACTGTATAATTATGAATGAAAGTTACTCACGCAGAGAGTGCCACTCATCCTGACGTATGGTCTTGGTGATGTTGTAAGAGAGATTCTTGGGTATTGTGGCCGAGGAGTAGTGGTACTTGATATAGGAGCATCTTGCAATGGACCCTGTAAGTAGAGAAGGAAAAAAATATCAAGTACTTGTAAAATAAGTTTTGTTCATGTATGAACAGACAAACAAGAAATTGTGTTTATAATGAGAAGTTAAAGGAATAATTCACCCAAAAGTGAAAATTGCTGACAGTTTACTCATCCTCAGGTCATCCAAGATGTAGAGTTTGTTTCTTCATCAGAACATATTTCAAGAAATTTAGCATTAGATCACTTGCTCACCAGTGGATCCTCTGCAGTGAATAGGTGCCGTCAGAATGAGAAACAAACAGCTGATAAATGCACAGTAATCCACAAAAAAATCAACATGACTCCAGTCCATCAGTGAAAAGCTGAGTGTTTGATAGAAACAAATCCATCATTTAAGCGTTTTAATTTTAAACAGTTGCTTCTGGCCAAAATACAAGAGTAACGCTTCCTTCAGTGAAACAGTCCATCCCCTATTGTCCTCTCACATCAAAATCCAGTGACATATTTATTTTGGAATGTTTTACACTTATAAGCAATGCTCGATCTGTGCATATTTCTCCCCTGATTCAGATGAAACAACTTTTCCACTGGAGAAAGCAATATTATGGATAGAGGACTCGTAAATTTAAATTTAAAAGGAAGCAATGGTTTAAAATTGAAAATGTTTTATTGATGAATTTGTTCATTACAAACATGCAGCTTTTCGCTTTACAAGGCATAAATTGATGGACTAGAGTAATGTGGATTACTTGATTACCCAATGTTTTTATCAGCTGTTTGAACTCTCATTCTGACGGCACCCATTCACTGCAGAGGATCCATTGGTGAGCAAGTGATGTAATGCTAAATTTCTCCAAATCTGTTCTGATGAAGAAACAAATGAATGCACTCTTGGATGGCCTGAGGGTGAGTACATTTTCAGCAAATTTTCATTTTTGGGTGAACTATTCTTTTAAGTGAATCGTGTCTATAAAGCTAACAAATGTAATGACACCCCATCAGTCAGCGTATTGCATTGACAAGTAGAACAACAATAGTGCATGTTTTGATTTAAATGGAGATTAAATACACTTAATTTTTTAATCTTAATTTTCTATACTTATATTCCACTGCACACTCCTGCTAGAGAGTTTCATTTCACTGTATTTAGCATAATCAGAATACAAATTTTCACCTCTTCGATTTTATCTTTCTTTCTCTTTCAGAAAGTACAGATCTCATTTTTTTTAGCATCCCGAAAGGCTTATTCAAGATTTACAAAGTCGTGCGATTGTGTTTCTCTTTGTTTCTAATCAAATGGTGGTTTCCTGTAGCTTGTTTTATATTTGAAAGCCTTTTCTGCAGTGTATTTTGAGGCTTTCTGGTCGACTTGTACAGTGTATCTCTCAAGCTTTGGGGAATGAGATATGTCACATAGTGTCTGAAATGATTGAATTTGGGAGCACTGTGAAGTGCGTTTGTGAATGATATGGCCTTTAGAATGAGGCCTGCACACATTCTCCTCTTTAGACAGGAATGATATGCTCATGTGTCTTCAGAGCTCACGCACATGCACTGATCAGCAGTGAAAAAGGGCTGACAAAGATAATGGTACATATTTCTGTGTCCTAACGGAACACTCCAGCAATCATTCCAGCTTGCACTATTGTCCAGGATATAATTTCCTGTTGATTATGAAACTCTGCAGATAGAAAATGGCAGCGTGTATCATCCAGAAAAAAGAATTATAGTCCCAATGCTTGACTCTGTCTTCCATTATCTCATTCTTCCAGGAACCGCTAGACCAGCTAAAATCTATGTTGTGTTACCGGGGGACGGTCTAGTGTCACATTGATTAACAAATCATTAGTGTCAGAAGTTGAAAATGGATACGCTAGCAGTGGCTCTCTACTATTGTTACTGTAATCAGATTTATCTTACAAAAATAACAAAAAGGTGTGTGTACAATATGCTAACACTTTAGTTTAAGGTACAAATCTCACTATTAACTAGTTGCTTATTAGAATGCATATTACTTGCATTTTTTTAGTAGTACTTATAAAGCACATATTAATGCCTTATTCTGTGTGACAATATTTTCCCTTAATCTTACCCCATATCTAAACTTAACAACTACCTTACTAACTATTAATAAGCAGCAAATTAGGAGTTTGAGGTCGGAGTTAATGGTTACTTAATAGTGAGAATTGGACACTAATGTGTGATCATATGCTGTATATATTGCCCATTTTACTTTCACTTTCAAACAGCGGCAATTTGGCGTAAAGCTATTTATTCGTTTTTAGTTCGTTTGAATTTTCCCTCTTTTCCTCCTTTTCCTTGGCTTTTAAATAGCTTAAAAGCGCAGTGCGCATTTTACTTTCACTTTCGAATTAGCGGCAGTTCTGCATCAATTGCTTGAATGCAACAACAATCACCGTCAGCACCGTCTATCGCGGCAAGCCTAATATATATAGGTGCAATATTTAATATAGTAATATACTTTTATACTTTTATAGTACACTTACGCTGTTATAATGTGTATATTATCAGTAGTAATATACTTCTAACGTAATTTACTTATAATTTACTTAATTTCAGTGGTGTGGTGGTATATATATATACATACACTAATTATGTGAATTATTGATAGTGTAGTGTAATATTAATTTTCATTGTACTTTTTATGTTATTATACCACATATTACAATATTACATTCTACTAATATAATACTTGTTATTTAAAGTATACTGACATGTACATTAATTTTAAATAAAATATGGCAACATTTTCTATGTGTGGTGCCACAATATTTAAACTTTTTAGATTTTACAATATCTACTTTTCAATTGCTTTCAACTGCTTGTAGTCTCTGCATATTAAGATGGTACAGAAGATTGTTGATTCAATATCAAAATAAAATGACAAATTTCATCATCAAACATGCTTACGCTGGGTTTAAACAAGCAACTCTGCAAACATCTTCCATAACACAGGCTTGTAAGACAGATTGTTCTTGGCCCTGTGTATCCCTGCGGAGCAAAAGCTGATCGGGTCAGCGACCGAGTGTAAAACAAAACCATCTTTCTTCCAGGCTGACCAGACAGCAGTGTTCCTGGGTAAAGATTTTTTGATGGCCAGCAAAGCCTGGGAGAGTTGAATAGTTATTAAATACGCCAAAGAAAGCTAAAGGCATCGCAGGAAGAAGGCAGATTTTAAAGTGCCACTGGAACACACAGCACTTACTTTAGTTTGGATGTGTGACTCAAATAGGGAGCTATTGAGTTCAGTTAGGGCTATTGACTTGTGAGCTTTCATCTCTTTTTAACATTGCAATGCTTGTGTCAAGTTGTTTTTATATGGCTTAACTGGCATAAAAATATCTATTTACAGAAAAATCTGCATTAATGTTGCCAAGCTACACTCCCAGCATTCTCTGCAGTCCTGCTACGAGCCAGTCAATTAAAGGTCACTTGGCTTCCCCTGACGGCTCGCACTATTAGCACAGGGACTGTTTTTGATCATTTTTGAGTGAGTTATTTTTTATTTACACCTTTTTAGTTTTTTGACAGCCCGCCTGATTTCATTGTTTCCTCCTTGTGTATCAGAGAGTACTCGCTGTCTCTTCTCCTCTTTGTATATTGGGGCGTCAATCAATTATTTAAATAAATAACTGAGGTAATTGCATAATAATTAGTCTATTTAATCTAAAATAATCATTCTAATAATTTTAACAAAAAGTGACTTCAGATGTGTGTGTGTTATATAAAGAATACATTTGCTGTACTAATTAATTGTCGTAATTTAACATTAAATGGCCAGTCCTAATGTGTATATAAACTCACCGGCCACTTTATTAGGTACACCTGTACAACTGCTTGTAAATATCGAATCAGCCAAGCACATGGCAGCAACTCAATGCATTTATGCATGTAGACATGGTCAAGATGATCAGCTGAAGTTCAAACCCGACATCAGAATGGAGAAGAAAGGTGAATTAAGTGACTTTGAATGTGGCATGGTTGTTGGTGCTAGATGGGCTGGTCTGAGTATTTCAGAAACTGCTGATCTACTGCGATTTTTATGTGCAACCATCTCTAGGGTTTACTGGGAATGGTCTGAAAAAAGAGAAAATATCCAGTGAGTGGCAGTTCTGTGGGTGAAAAAATGGCTTGTTGATGCCAGAGGTCAGAGGAGAATGGACAAACTGGTTCAAACTGATAGAAAGGCAAGAGTAACTCAAAATAACGTAAATGACAATGAAAGCATAGATCCATCCTGCCTTGCATTAATGGTTCAGGCTGCTGGTGGTGGTGTAATGGTGTGGAGGATATTATCTTGGCACATTTTGGGCCCTTAGTAGCCTACCAATTGAGTATCGTTTAAACCCCACAGCCTACCTGAGTATTATTGTATGTATGTGTATATATATATATATATATATATATATATATATAAAGAGAGACTCAGCAAGTACTGTTTCTTTGGCAGACTCTCCTGTGCTGTCTGCGTTTCTGCTCATTGTACTAATCTAAAGTCTGCAGACAGGGATTTGGCAGACTGGAAGAGTCTCTTACTTATTTATGAATCTCCAACCTGTCTCACTTTGCTTTAACTATCACAGAGTGAGAAAGGACATTTTATATTTCTTTTTTCTTTTTCTTTCTGAAGGTTGATTTTGATGAATTTTTTTCACAAGGGCATTTTCAGCTGTTTACTCCAGGATTAATCACTGCCATTATCCACAGCTAATGTGTCTGCTCAGCCAAATTTCAAAATAAATAAATGAGTGCAGTTTAAATAATCCATTTGTTACACGTTCCACACATTGTGTGCATTCGAGGTGCGAAGGCACAGTCACAAAATTAATCACCCTTGAACCTCGTCTTTGAATTTCCTCTGGATTCTCTGGAATGTCACTTTGCCATTTTTCCAGTGTCTTTGTCAATAATTCATGAGCCCCTCACTTCACTTTTTCCCTCCTCTGGCCGATACATGCCTAGTAATGAGCGAAACCTTTCTAAGAAAAACCTATATCGACAACAACAGCACTGCTCAACTTGAGGAAGGACTGCATGTCAATAAGGTAACAGATTACAGCTACTATAGCCTGATTTCTGACTTGGCTTACGATCAATGAGATGTGGATCTGGATCGATGTTGTGTGGTGTACCATAATAGCACTGACGTGTATGCAAAGTCACCACTGTTGCCGCTTTAATATTGCAAAGGGGATTAACTTTATCTCCTCTTATGTCTGCAAAATATACCAATTTGAAAGTGGCACAGAGAGATTAATGCAACACATTAATTTTGAGGTAATATAAGAGCAGATGTTAATATCCTCTAACGGGTCATTTTAAAATAATAACAATCACAACAGTAAACAACAAAACCGCATCTCATAATTAGCACAATTGTTTATATATTTAATAAATCTGGATCCTCATAGATATCCCATTTGGAGGCTATAAAATTAACTAAATTGTTTATTTATAAATATTCAAGATTAAGTTTTATTTCAATTTATTTGCAATAATGGCTGGCTACTTGCCAAATAACTACATAAAGTGCATGAAATTATTATTTGAGAAGATAGACTGTGTATGAGACATCCTTCAGTTTAGCAGTCACTATACAAAAATATTCGAACATAGAAAGCAACATTTGACAAACCAGAACAACATTTGACAACCAGAAGTTTTTTTTCTTTTAATATATTCAAGACTGTTTAAATGTATTTGTATTATTACTGTAATTATAGCAAATTCTGTAAATATTGAAACAATTTATTTGATACATTTTTCGCATTTCAACAGTTTACCCTCTACTACTTTGGTTTTCTTTCCACTAATTACATGGTGTCTTAGAAAAATGTTGTTTCATTTTACTATTTTATTTTAAATGATTTTATAATTTAATTTTATTTATATTTATTTAAAACTGTTTTAATTTATTTTATTTTAGCAATAGTGGTTGGCTATTTGCCAGTAAGTAAATAAATGGGCATGAAATTTTGTTATGTGAGAAGAAAGAGTCTAAATTGCTGCAGGGGACATCCTTTAGTTTAGCAATCACTACACAAAAAATATATTCAACTGCAGAGAGCCTTGTTTGGCCAATCAGAATCAAGTATCACACAGATCTGTGTAATACATTTATATAAACATCTGACATACTTCAAGTAATTAATCATCCCTTTAACATGTAGGGCAATGCAAGAATTACTTAAAGACTTTATTACAGGTCAGGCCTTCAGAGAGTCGAAATGTTTTATACAAAGCAAAAAAACGGCATGTCAAAATGTAGTGCTGGATTAATCCTGACCTCTCTGTCAGGAGATATTTGGCATCATTGCCACTGACTCCAGCAGGAGTGTATTGCACACACTGAACTAAACCGAGGGCTGTATCTGTTCTAGTGATGTAGTTGTTTGCTAAGCAGTAACGCAGTTGTGGAGGTGAGAGTGATCAGGTGCGGGGCTGATGTGATGTTTTTCAAATTTATTTCCATTAATCATAAACTCCCCCCTGTGCTACAGGCCTGTAGCTGCACTGCTGCCATGTGCTGCAAATTCCCTTTGTTCAGTGGCGAGCATTAGTCATCATTACACTGTTCCTGTTGCCGTAGTGTTCGAGTCAAATTCACTGCTGAAGCTGTTTCACAGAAGAATGACAGATTTGGTGTTTCTTTCTAATGATAGGCTGTGTGGTCTTCCCTTGTTTGGTGATACACTACACAAAGGCTTTTCAAACTTCATGAAACTATAAGGATTGCCGAAATCTCATTTTGCGGGATCCCCTTCTTAAAATATAAAGGCAGCTATATATTTTCATGTACAAGCCCTGTTTATGCAAAATATTATTTTATTAGCTTTTGCACTGTCAATGTACTGATGCTACAAGAAATTGTTAAAATACAAGGAAACATTTATTTGGATTAATTTGACAGGTTTTTTCAGCCCTCTACTGAAGTAATGTTAGATGCGTAAACCTGAAGAGAAACTTTAGTTTATATATTTAAAAACTCTGGATCCTTGTAGAACTCTCCTCTGCAGGCCGATATGTATGTTATTTACATATATTTCAGACTATTTCTTATGTTATTTAATATTTTAATTTAATTTAATTTAATTTAATAAGAAACAATGACCAGCTACTTACCACTTAAGTAAATTATGTACAAGAAATTATTTTATTACTAATTAAATTTTATATATTTGATATATTCAACACTTGCTGCGGGAGACTTTGTTCAGTTTTGTGATCAGTATACAAAAATTTTTGACTGCAGAATGGCATGCGTGATTAAACAGATTTATTTATAAAATAATTTATACAGTGCTTTTCACATTAAACAATGTTCCAAAGTAGTTTTACAGAGAATATTGCCTTATATTCAGCAGTGAGCAAGATATAGTTAATGAGAACAGATAAAACAGAAAAGATAAAACAATAGCTATTTTGGAAGATATATACAACTAATAACAAATAATTGTGATTCATATCAAGTTCCAACCAGTCTTTAGAAACATAATTGTAACGATAGTCAATTCTGTATTTAATTATTCTGTATCTAATATTTAAAGAATTTATTTTAATGTTTTATTTATTGCATTTTAACAATTTTCCCCACTA
This sequence comes from Sinocyclocheilus anshuiensis, assembly GCF_001515605.1. Lineage (NCBI taxonomy): Eukaryota > Metazoa > Chordata > Actinopteri > Cypriniformes > Cyprinidae > Sinocyclocheilus > Sinocyclocheilus anshuiensis. The sequence continues at coordinate 1,443,762 of NW_015542553.1, forward strand.
GTAGTTAAGTTTTATTTCCTCTAATTATATGGTGTTTTAGAACAATCTTGCGATTCTTAAGACGTTGTGCCATGTGCAGACCTTTATGACATAGCAAAATGAACAGAAGGCATGATATGAGTTCTTTATCAAAGCTGGAGTAAGCCATGCTTGACGCTAACAGTCCCAGAGCAGCATTATCATCTAGCTGACTCATAGTGTTTGACCCGACACTCCACAATCTAATTATAAATGAGCCTCATGGTGGTCTCTGTCCTTATGATGAAGATAAAGGCTTGTGATAAAGACAGAGAGGCTTTTGGCATAACTCTGTCTATGAGTCAAGATTCTGCTTCACTCCATGTGTGCTGTCACCCTCATGCATATGGACATCAAAGATTCCTGTCATCATACAATCTGTTTTTTTTTTTTACCCTTTGCCCCCAGGGAGCAATGGCTGACATAATGCATGTGTGGCTTTATTATTTTTCATTTGGGAACGTTGCTTGAGAAGCACAGTGCTAATGGCTGTGTACATTTGAGTTCATTTCCATTTGTTATTTATTCTGTGCAAGCTAAGCGGCACATTCAGTGCACGATCCTCTAACCATAAAACCAGTGTTTAAAAGTGTATTCAGTGTATAAAGGGAAATATAGATGTGTAATATTTTCATATGTGTATATGTCCACAAAAGAATAAATTAGAATGTATTACGTGATAAATTACACAAATGCCATAATGTATTAATCATGCAGTAAATTAAAAATATATTTGGCATTTCAATAACTGTTGATCAGAGATTAATCGATTTAATCTACTGATCTATAATTTAACTATAATTATATATAATTTATCCTTTTTTGGACAAAAAAGTGGAAAAAACTAATTATGGGAATAAATAAATGTACTGAAATTTTATATATATATATATATATA
>NW_015542553.1:1444802-1453367 GCF_001515605.1 Sinocyclocheilus anshuiensis
ACCCACTGTATATATATATATATACATACATATATATATAATTATTATTTGTATTTATTATTTTAATTTTTAAATCATTATTATTTATTGTAATATGTATGTATATATGATAAAATATATTTTTTATAAGTAAATATATATATATATATATATATATATATACATATATGCCTCTGTGTGTGTGTGTATACATACATATATGTTATATTATATATTATCTTATATCTTTTTATTTAAATAATTTTTTGACCACAAGTAATGGTTCCCATACTTTAAAGTGATGGTGATTTAAAATTTTGATTGCTTCTGTTGTCCTCATTTGTAAGTCGCTTTGGATAAAAGCATCTGCTAAATGACTAAATATAAATGTAAATGTAAGTGCACAAAAAATTGCTAAAATAATTTGGTGGCTGCTGTCTCAAGGTACTCAAAGAAATGATTTTGTATGCTTCTATACTAGTTAGTTCTAAAACCAAACAGGTTCTCACATACTTCAGTCCAGAGTCTGAAGTCTCTTTGTGTGCCCACTCTGTTTATTCCTCTAGATCTGCATATCTCTGGCAGAGACAGGCACGTGGGGCTGCCAGATGGACGCTGCGGTGCAGTACGCACCCTGACCTCATTATTTGGTGACCCAGATCCCCAAACTCAAACCAAGCTGGATTAACGGCAAGATACACCAGTTAAGTGCATTGGTTGGTTGTAAGCGGGTGGAGATGTTATAACAGTCATGTATTCACTGACCCAGCTGATGTGTGCCATTGTCTTCGTAATTACAACACAGCACATCAGCGGTGGGTTTGTGCAGGTAGATCAGTCTGTTGCTGCAGGGAACGTGAGGATAGATCGTCTCTGCTTTACAAGTGAAGTGAAATTAATTCAGAGATGCTTCGTGCAGCCGCCGAGCATGACATGATGATAAATGTAATGTGCAGTTCATTTTGCCAATGCACAGATGTCACTGAGGACAATCTTGTTTACAGTTAACAGTGGATGCTGGAAACCTACACTGTAAAAAATGACCGTGAATTTAATGGTGAAAGACTGTAAAAATGCTACAGTAAAAACCTGTTAAATGGTTAACGGTAAATTCCCCTACTATATACGGTGAAAAACTGTATTGGACATTACATGTATTGGACATTAATTTTACGGTAGTATACCGTTTTTGGAAGTGAAAAAGACTGTATAATTTACAGTGAATAACCGTAAATTGACATTCCCAGAATTCCCTGCGTTACATTTCAAATTTGATGTTTTTTGTTGAAATAACTATGTTTCTTCTTAGTTTTTTCTTATCAGTTTTGTATATTAGGGTTGTGTGTTACACCTAATGTTGTTAAATGAATGTTTATTGCATTATTTCAGTTTCATGTGTGTCACCGTGATGGTGTTTAGTGTTTGTGTGAATGACACTGTGCACCTTCTATATATGTTATTATCTAAAAGTTGCTTGTGATGGGCTTTGGTTCATGATGTGATTTTCTCATCACCACCTGCATTTGGTGGTTATCAGTGTATTACAAAGGTGCAAAACAGATTTCAGTACTTCAATAGGTTGGTATATTAACATTATATCAGTTAATGAAAATACGGTATTTAACTGTAAATTTAAGTTAAAACCGTAAAACCTAAAACGTTGCTACCGTATTTTTTACAGTAAAATTCCGGCAACCACAGCTGCCGTTTTTTTACCGTAAATTTTACGGAATTTTTTTTTACAGTGTATGCATGTCCTTTAAACTGACATTATGCTTGAATATAGTTGATTGTGACTGTTTTGTGGTTGGGACATAAAGCTGTTTTGTCTTCGTTAAGTGATCGACCAAGTAATTAACCTGTCTGCATTATTATCAAGTTGCTTTGGATAAAAGAGTTGTTGTTAGAATTAGGAAGACTGATTTGTTTAGGTGAATTAGTTCATTTGATTCGGTTTAGTTTCAGTGATTCCTTTGAGTCATCATTGAGAAGTGTCACAAGAAATTTTTATGCTGCTTTTTGTGTTTATGATTTTTGGAATAAAATGCATTTTGTTAGGCTTGTTTCTGCCAAAATACTGTCATGTTTAATGAGAACTTGTACAAATCTTTTTGTCCTTTTGTTGCATTTTTATAGATTAGTTTAGGGGAACAAGTTCATTCGAATCTGTTTCGTTTCAATGATTCCTTTGAGTCTTCACTCAGAAGTGCCACAATAAGTGCTTATGCTGCGCTTTATGTTTAGGATTTTTAGAATAAAATACATTTTATTAAGCTTGTTTCTGTCAAAATACCATCATGATTAATGAAGTAATGTTTTTCAAACAATGTAAGAACCTTTTCAAAACTTTTTGTCCTTTTGTGTTTTGTTTTCATAGTAAATAACATTGTCATACACTACCGTTCAAATGTTTGGGGTTTTATTATTATTATTATTATTATTATTATTATTATTTAAAGCAGTTAATACATTTATTATGAAATGTCTCTTGACAACCAAATCAGCATATATTAAATTAGCAAACAGTTATTTTAAATTGCAGTAATATTATTGTTTTAACTGTATTTTCAATCAAATCAATGTAGCCTTGGTGAGAATAAAAGACTTCTTTCAAAAACATTAAAAAAAACTATGAACGGTAGTGTATATATGCCAAAATACCATCATAATGAATGAAAAACATTCTTGTTGAAACATTGTGAGAACTTCTGAGACACTTTTATCCTTTTATTTAATTGTGTAGTATCAATAACTTATGTAAACTATAGTTGTGATGGTACATTTTTGTTCAATTTTTATTTGTTTCATTTTGTTTGTTTGTTCAAATTTTATTTCAAATGTTCTACAGTTAAGTGAATTTAAACTATTTCATTTGAACGAATCATTAAAAATAATCTTCATCAAAATTACTCATTTGCAAGGGACATCTCTAATGGTTGAGATAATCTCATATTCATACTGAGTGCCCAATTATCTCCTTCTATACTTTTAATATTCAGCTTTTGCAATTGAAGATCTGTCAGAAAACAGTGCGGCATGCCTTCAGGAGGTGATGACAGGGAACACTGAGCCTGGTTTGCTATGGATCATGTTGAGAGTTTTACACTCCACAGCATCACACTGTCTTTGAAGGGCCAGGACGGCTTCCCTCTGGAGTGGCTTGTCTCTTGTAATTCACCAGAATCAGTATGTACATGGTAGAAGCCCTCAAGCCACTGTGTTAGAGAATGAAGATGGATGAATCCGGGCTGGTGTGTGGTCTACATCGGCCGGCTGTTCGGCTCAAGCTCGCAGAGGGTGGCAGATCTCACCCTGATCCAGTGAAAAAATGGCCAATCAAAGCTCTCTTCAAAATCTGTGGGTGTGCAAAAGCCCTAAAGCCCTAAACGGCCCTAATGCTAGAGCAGCATTCTTCTTGAAATAGAATTCATTTTATAACCAGGCTACAACCTTGTTTATTGAGTTAATCACCACTCTTTTAAAGTCAATTTTTGGTCTTTGACAAGCTGTCAGAGTGTGTTTCGGATGCCAGCCAATGTGTTTGTCAAGTTCGGTTTGCATGCCGTAAAGAATGAGCTGATTATAAAGCAGCATTATCATTATCTGTTGTGTGCAGGAGATGGAAGTATAGGCAGACATTCCTGACTGATAGTATCTGGACACTGGCGCAGAGCTCTTTAATTAAAGCCCTTAAAATGGCTGCCAACACAATGTCCTTCACTCCTGTAGGAGAAAACTTCACATTGCCATTAAATGTTTTTGCTGACGTGCACAGCAAATGGATAATGGGCAGTCGCAATGCTAACTTCAAGCTCCCGTGGGATGCATTTGGTTTGAGGAGCCTTTGTCCAGAGGTTGAATGTTGAAAAGTTGTCACCTCTCTTCTCTACATCTCATTTGTAGAGTTACATGTACACTGAAAGAAACCTAATGATTTTTGGGTATCCAGATTGTGTCAAAAGTGAAGAAAATGGGATGCTAAATGATGCTAAAAGATAATAGCGTTAGATAATAGGCCTAGATAAGTTACATAAGGTTTTACAAACTGTATTTCACACTGTTTTATTATTTTTGTTGTGTTATTTGGGCAAAAATAATAGTCTTACTGAAGTAAAAATTGCACCAAAACTGTTTTTAACTTAACTGTTTTTTCTTAAATTTAAAGGTGCACTCAGTAGTTTGTTGTAAATTTTACACAAAAAATGAATGGTACTTTTGAGAAATATGTTTAAAATTATGTACACAAGAGATTAGGCCTCCAGAGTTATTAGTACCTTAATAAAAGCTGCTTTATTTTACATGGAGTGGGTCTCCTCATGGAGGCAGCCATTTTGAGATCACATGACCAGTCGATTGTTTCTTGCTTTATCCTGGTAACCTGACCTGTTACTGAAAAAATTTGCTTGTAGAATAAATTGACTTGGACTACAATGTTATCAAAGATTTTACCTGAAAATGTTTGTTTTGTGTGATGCCGCATCTACACCACTACATGGCAGTATAAAGTTCTGGGAATGCAATATAAAAAGAAATTACTGAGTGCATCTTTAAGAATTACACCGTGTAGTAATTCCCAATAAATATACCAGCCATCTGGCCAGATTGTATTTACCCGCCAAACCCAATTTTAACTCTCAGGAGATGCTTGATGAATGTTTATTCTGTGTCCTGGTTACACGTTACAAAAAGATAAAACTGCTGAGCATATAAATGCTTGAGAAATTCTCAAGTTTGTGATCTTTCGCATGAAGTAAGCTATTGACTGGAAACCCTTTATTATTGTTAAGAGAGGATAATTAATGGGTCCAAAAATGGGATTGTTTGGACAGGAAATTGTGATTGTTTTTTTCCACAGAAAAGCAAACAGAAAAGCAGCATATTGCCTGTAAATAATAAATGAGTTTGTACACTGTAGTTCAAGATTGGCATCAGCCTAAATTAAATGACAGTGAAAGTTTTTATAAGACAGCTGCCTGGCTTTCTGCCACAGAAACAGAGACATGATCTGCCATCGGCTTCAGAATCTATATGTTAAGTAGTCTATTGATGAAGCACTTTACATGGGATCTAATGATAATACCACTTTCAGGATTGCTGGGCTTTGGGTTAAAAATCAAGAGGTCAGGGGCAGCGTTTTCTTTTGCTACTATCTACTAATTACATGATCAGATGTTTATTCCTGTGGGACTCGTCTTGTAGATCTCTTAATTGTCGGTTTAAATGAACTCAATCTTTATGGTGTTTGGTTGGAGTTTTCAGGTTATTTTTGTGGTGTCATGCTTTTAGTCACTCAGTCTCATAGATTATTTACATTAGAGGATCTACATGCAATGTAAAGTTTGTGAGTGGTGCCTTGTTGGTTTGTTGGCTCACGGTAATATTTCTGAGACATAAAAAGCAGAATATACAGTTTGGATTGTTGATAGCTAACTTGCTAATTAGTTGCCAGTAACCTGACAACTTTGTAAATCCAGTCATTATTTGAGACTCACTTTATCAACCCAGTACACATGACTTTTCCAGATAATCTAATAAAAATTCATCTGTGCCATTCATCCTTATAGTTGTGTAAATTTAGGCAGTCAGATTAGAGCTATAGAATTGGGAAGGTGCTTTCTGGTTTTGTGTACATGTGATGGTCTAAGGTCTTTTTGGTAAGACATTACTCTTGAACTTCAGCTTAAACTTTGAAAATCCCTGCCAGGAGTGCACATTTGATTTTCCGTGAATTGTTTGACTGAGAGCAGTCCCATATTTGGCAGTGTGTAGATAAAACAGGCTCACAGGAAGTCAAATCTAATTCCAGGAAAAACCTTTCATCTCAGCTGGTCATAGTAGACTCCAGGATTGCAGGACTAGCCACTATTCCAAATGCATTGAGCAGACAGAAGTGGGATATTTCCTGTTTTTTGGCATGAAAATGTCAATCCTGGCTCTTAGGTAGAGACAACCTTTGCTGGATCAAGCCTCAACTCCACATAGATATGGGATTTGCCTGAATGAAGTGAATGGGAATAGGCAAGAGACTGCACTTTTGACTTCGGCAAGGTGTAGATCAAGAGTCAAATCAAAATGAGGCGTTTCCTTCCCTTAACTTTCGTTACTACTTTCCCAAACACCCGCATCTTTCCTACCGAGTCCGTAAATATGTAGAATTTACTTTGCAGCACTTTGAGAGCAGGCTACGATCCAAGAGGTTTTATGAAGCTGCAGAGTCAGTAAACAAATATATTTAATTCACTAGGCACACACAGATGTCAGGAAGCTGGAAGAGAGCTGTAGATACATGTAAGAGCAGCTGGGCAGGTGGGGGTGTATCTATTCGCGATAGATTCACAAGGTTGCTGAGCTGCAATCATGCCAGAATGCATTACTTTGACCAAGTCGGTCTTGAAGTTACACTGTTACTAAAGTCTAGAAGCTTGATCTGTGGCATTGTAAAGCTATGCCAATTTGGGAGAAATTAACACTACTGGGATCATTGAAGTGTAAACCCATACAAAAGGTTGACATATAAGAGAGCTGACACATTATGACTCAAACATGAGCATAGCACACCTAAATCAGTCAGTGAGATGAAAATCTGGGTCAGGGAAACTCAAAGGCCTCAGGATCCAGTGCTTTACTGTTCCATCTGCTTTCTATGGATGCTGCAAAGACAGAAATACAACTCAGCTGCTCACCCAACACTTCCATTTCACTAGCCATCTAGAAGAATGTGTCACCATCTTGAATATATCGCAAGCCCACTCTCTGCTAAAGGTAGCTAAACCTAGGATGGCGGCGCGTTCACACGCTGCGGCTTCTCTCTCTCCCGACAGAAAGGTGTTTTCGTGTTTTATGTCTTGTGAGTCGCAGTGTTTTTGTACGTATTCGTCGCGTCTATCTGTCTCTAAGCGCGCATACAGTCGTGAGTTTCTGCTCGATGTCGGCAGAACCACATTTGTATGCACCAAGGGTCTGAGAGTAACGCAATTTAAATTCTCTGTGTGTATGTGCTGTACATGTGGAAGAATTGACAATAAAGAAGACTTGACTTGACTTGCTCCAGACAATCACTTGAACGGTTCCCTTCGTCTAATTTTTGGTACTAAAAATAGTGACAAATAGTTACCTGCATTTTGCAGTAGCATGAGAATAGTGCTTTTATAATGGTATAAACTTTTATTTTAAAGCTAGTTTTATAAAATAGTGCAACAAAATAAAGCTTTTTTTCAGTGAAATTCCAGTGAATTGGTTCATTCAGATGGCACATGTAAATGAGCTCATATAATTTAAAAAAATATATGTATATATTAAAATAAAATGTTTCTTGGCATACTTCCTAAGTACTAATACATGCCTAACAACATGATCTGCCTCTGCACAGCGTGCCATGCTGGCGTGCCAATATAATTGCAGAAATGCCATCATGCCATTAAGTGAGAGTTAGCCACAGGGGCCAATATTAACTCTTTGCCATAACTGCCAAATGGTGGGTGAATTAAGAATATTTACCACCCATAAATACATTTGACATTCAATGAAGCTGTATATTGCATGAATTTTGCTGAAAAAAAGTAGTTTTCATCTAAATGACAATGAAATTTTAGAACTGTTTAATAACGTCTAGTACATTTCCTTTCATTAGGAGTGATGCCTTAAAAATGCTGTTTATGGAGAAAACTCTAATATATTTAGAAACTTAGCGTAAATCTTGTATCTTCCAGAAAGCAGTCCACATCTGCTAGGTACGTACAAGGATCATTTAGAGTCATTTGAGTTTGGTAGCCAGAGAGAAATGAGGCTATCCCATATCAATCTTTTTCCAGCCGTGTTGAAAAGAGCTTTAAACCCACTGTGCTAAGCAAAGGATGTATATACACGTTTTCCGATCAAGGCCTGTCAACCCACGGAGATCTTTAATTGATTGATTGGCTTGCAAATTTCCAGGGCAAGAGACTCGGGGAGGCCACTCGATCAATTCCTCTGCTAGAGTCACGTTACGTGATTGGCAAGCTTGCCTCCTGGTAGAATTCTTTGTTTGAAATATTAATGTAAATGAAAATTACATTTATATTTACTAAAATTGTATGTTTATTATTGTAATATTACATTTTTATTTGTTAAAAAAACATTGAAGGAATTTTTTATATATGTGACCCTGGACCACAAAACCAGTCTTAAGTCGCTGGGGTATATTTGTAGCAATAGCCAAAAATACATTGTATGGGTCACAATTATTGATTTTTCTTTTATGCCAAAAATCATAAGGACATTAAGTAAAGATCAAGTTCCATAAAGATATTTTGTTAATTTCCTACTGTAAATATATCAAAACTTAATTTTGGATTAGTAATATGCATTGCTAAGAACTTAATTTGGACAGCTTTAAAGGCGATTTTCTCAATATTTTGATTATTTTGCATCCTCAGATTCCAGATTTTAAAATAGTTGTATCTCGGCCAAATATTGTCCAATCCTAACAAACTATACATCAATGGAAAGCGTTGAAATATTTATTCAGCTTTCAGGTGGTGTATAAATCTCAATTTCATAAAATTGACCCTTATGACTGGTTTTGTGGTCCAGGGTCACATATATGTA
>NW_015542553.1:1454105-1468592 GCF_001515605.1 Sinocyclocheilus anshuiensis
TTTATATATGTGACCCTGGACCACAAAACCAGTCTTAAGTCGCTGGGGTATATTTGTAGCAATAGCCAAAAATACATTGTATGGGTCACAATTATTGATTTTTCTTTTATGCCAAAAATCATAAGGACATTAAGTAAAGATCAAGTTCCATAAAGATATTTTGTTAATTTCCTACTGTAAATATATCAAAACTTAATTTTGGATTAGTAATATGCATTGCTAAGAACTTAATTTGGACAGCTTTAAAGGCGATTTTCTCAATATTTTGATTATTTTGCATCCTCAGATTCCAGATTTTAAAATAGTTGTATCTCGGCCAAATATTGTCCAATCCTAACAAACTATACATCAATGGAAAGCGTTGAAATATTTATTCAGCTTTCAGGTGGTGTATAAATCTCAATTTCATAAAATTGACCCTTATGACTGGTTTTGTGGTCCAGGGTCACATATATGTAAATTATACTTAAATATACATTTATATTTAAAAATGTTTTTATATGCATATAAATGAGCTCATGTAATTAAAAAAATAAACTAAACATTTTATTAAAATATAAGTTAAATTATTTTAAGTAATTTATTAAAAATATTATAATATTTTCTCATTTAGATGTATAAATATTTCAAATATATTCAATATTTCAAATATATTCAAAGTGCAGTTTGTCCTGTGTGCTTTATTTGGAGCATTTTGCTTCTAAACATCCCATAAATTTACTGCAAGCAAGGATTACACCAAGTAGTTTGGCATGAAAAGCAAGAGAATTCTAAACTAAATACATTTAATATTAATTTCTACATCTTATTGTTCAATGCCAGTGATTTCCTCACGAATGTTTAAGGTTGTAGACACTACAGTACTGTAGGTGTTACACATACGGACTAAATTATTCAAAGCAGAAAGCTGTTTGCGAGTCAATAAGTATGCATAAACCCGCCCTGAGCCTTTTTGCCCCACATCCTTGAGCTTGAAAGCTTGTGTTCCCTCCTTTTTGATCTGCTCCTTTCTCACTATTTTAGTGAAGCTGGCTCGGCCAGCCGTTTAATTAATGTGAACATAACGTTACTCTCTCCATCCGTCTTTCTCTGCGTGCTTCTCTCCGACTTTGAGTGGTACGTTATCTTGCACTTTCCCAGAGCAAACCTCGTTGTTAATTAAAAGCTGCCAAGTCTTTCTTATGGTGCAGCCATTTGAAATGAAGCCTTTCTGGGGACTAGAGCCGCACACTTTTCCCCCTGAAGAGGACGAATAGATCCTCGGCACATCCATCTCTATCAGAGCCATGTGTGTTAGTCGCTGTAATGTAAAATAACAGCTTTAAAATGGCGGCAGGGCAAAACGCCCCATAGATTATCTTTTGGCTCATTTCTGAGTGAAAGGCAGCAGGGAAAATGGTGTCCGATAGCAATTAAAGCTCACAGCGCACAGAGCTGAATGTCACACGACGTGGTGAAACCACTGATATCAGTTTTCTGGTTGAACTAATTTGGGTTTATAACAAGCTAAACTGACCCTAAGCAGAAAACAACTCAATAGCAGTGAAAATCATCAATCGATGCACGAGTAAACGAGTAAAATCCAATGCCAGCCGGTCTCTCCACAAAGCCAAGTCTTGGAAGCTAAAGGGAGAAACAAGAAGAAATGCTGTTTGTTTTAAATACGTCATTGTTGGTTGTGGGGTGGGGCTGGGGGGCTTTGGCGGACAGCAGTGCCATACATTAATCAAGTTGTTTCAGTCTCGGGCGTCCCTGCTGACTGCCTGAGAGGAATAGCTTTGCACTGGTTTCCAAACAGGCATAGCAGGAAAACATCAAAGTTGAATATGATTGTCAAGATTTCTGCTTCTGCACAACTGATTACAGGATGTGTCCTTCAAACCAAATTAATGTCTAAAAATGTAATTTCTATTTTTTTCTATACAGAAACCAGAACTGTGTCTCATAATTTTGATGACAAATCCTTTAAATTCATAATCTGAACATGCACCTCACATGTTATTTTGAGCTCAGCAAGCATTCAATTCATAATTCCCATTTTATTTGTGCAAAATTGTCATATGATGAGGTTGGAGGCCTGTAATGATATTGAAAGGACACATCAGCATCCATATGTGCAAAATTCAGCAAATTCACACTTTGAGATGAATCATGTTAATGCCAAGAAAGTCATTCGATTTATGGAGATTTGTTATATTAATCTATTGACAGCCGTAGTTGTTACACACGCAGCAATATGCTCATGTTTTCTCACTTGGTCTTGGGTTTTCCCAGTGTAGGAATAGCAGACAGAAAAAATTATCCATAAATACAGTGACTTTGTAGGCTGGCACCATGGTGTGTGCCGTCTTTATCCACAATCTGGTATGACTGCTTCCTTCCTGTATGTCACCTCACAGATGGGGCGATTACTACGGTGCTGTCAGTCCATTTGTACACTGTAACTACTTCACGGATTACCATCTCACCGAAGGCAAACGCTGCCTGCTTGTCAAACGAACGCACATTTGGCTCTGTGACTAGAACTAGAAATGTGTGCTTTCACTATAGGTAGCAAATACTGCAGGATATTTTGTAATGGTGTTTCCAAATAAGTTTAGACAGGTTTACAGTTTTGCATTGCATTTACATTGTAGAGTTTTTAAATTCACTTTTATGCTTTTCGATCTTGTTTCGTCTTTGATACGTTTCGTCTTGTGACGTATTCTACATTGTGGTGGCAAATTCTGCTGATTTGTTACCAAGATAAAGTGTTATCTAGCTGGCTAGCATGAATGAGTTTTTTGTTGAAATCGCAAACATGACTCGTTATATTCTTGAAAGCATCAGTAAGAAAACTACAAATCAATCAGTAATGTTTTGTATTATATGCCATCATTTTCTAGCAAAAATGGCGTTACATTACAGCTGTATAATTTCCACACTAAAAAAAATAAAAAACTTTCAAGTGCTAGTAAATTTTTACAAAAACAATCTGCAAGTAACATTGAATTAAACATGAAATTTTAAAGTGCAAAAACTGAAACCGTGTTTTCTTGTAAAACGTATTCCAATAATCTTTGTTTTATTTACAACTTTGAAAAATAATTTTTACAATGCAAATACAGTAGATGTTTCATAGTTTGTTTGTTTTTTGGGGGGGAAAAATTCTTATGCTCACCAAGGCTGCATTTACTTGATCAAAAATACAGTAAATACAATATTACATCTTTTAAAATGTAATTTATTCTTTTTTTCAAGATTCTTGGAATAGATAAGTAAAAAGAACAGCATCAGCATTTATTTGAAGTAGAAATCTTTTAAAACAATATTAATGCTTTTACTGTCACCTTTGATCAGAAAAATAATAATAATAATAAAAAATTGTACTATCCCCAAACTTTTGAACGGTATTATATTTTATTATAATATTATATGTTATTTTATAAATATACTAATGTTCATTGTTTATAATTTTTTTTTATAAATTAATGAATATATAAATTATACAACTTAAAAATGTGTATCTTTCAGGGTATAGCTGTTTGTCATTGGGTCAGTAACCTCAAAAGGACATATTTGTACCTTATGTAGTACCTTAAAGGGCACCTATTATGCAAAATTCACTTTTACATATTGTTTGAACATAAATGTGTTGGCAGTGTGTGTACACAACCATCCTATACAGATAAAAATCCACCAACTAATTTTTTTTATCCCCATAAATCATAATCAGTGTCTCAGAACAAGCCGTTTGCAGAACCTGTAAAATGTGACGTCACATTGTTTAGACCCCACCCACAACTGTTGACAGACACTGCTGTATTAGTAGAGACCCCGCCCTGAGTGAGCCGCGTACAATCTGCCATGTTTATCTTCATGCTAGAGCATTTAAAAGCAGCATCCAAGTAAGAAATGTCTTATTAAAGCTATAGAAGTTATTCAGTGAGTGATTTTCTGTTTTTATTTTATTGTTTGGCTAACAGCATAGACAGCAGTATAGTTACTGTATATTACGCTGCTGTCACTTAATACACAGATCTAATATAAACATGCAATTTCCTTCCCAGCTGGTTTCCTTCACAGACATAACCGACTGTGTTTTTGTAACTTATGTGTGTTTTTAACATAAACTTGTGTGTATTTGACAGTTTAAGTGCAGTAAGACAAGAAACAGAACTTAGTTTAGTACTCAAATGCCATGTGACAGCTGCTTTCTGTGGCGTGCTTCGGATGTGTGCGATATGATATGGCTTTAAAACGCATTATTTCAACATGATAGACATGATAATCAAAACCAAACAGATGTTTTTTGGCAGAATATCTGAGGTATGAGCTGTAAAGGCACACATAGTCTATGAAGGCACAGCCCTATTCTGGAAAAGGGGGCGGGAATCCGCAGCTCATTTGCATTTAAAGATACAGGCACGAAAACAGCGTGTTTCTGCTTCCACTCAAAATAGGCATTTTCAAAATGCAAAATGATATAATAAATGATCTAGGGAGTATTTTGAGCTGAAACTTCACAGACACATTCTGGTGACGCCTGAGACTTATATTACATCTTGTAAAAACGGGCATAATAGGTGCCCTTAGGGTACATATTACCGTATTGACCTGAATATAAGACGATGTTTTTTTCTTGGAAACACGTCTGAAAAAACACGGTCGTCTTATATTCAGGGTCTAGACTTTGACATGTCAATAATACACCCACAACAATAGGTGGCGCCAAATACGCATAAAACGAGTGTGCCATGAAATACGTAATGTAATGCGTGTTGTAAAGATCGCTAGTAAAAACAAAAGAAAACCTTACAGCTGCATGAGTCGTGACTGTCATGTTAGCCTGATTGGACCAAACTCCCTTTGTGATTTTAAAACGTAAGACAGTACCCAGATGGATAGCCTAAATGTCCTAATTCAGATGGCTACCTGTTTTTTTTTTTTTTAATAGTATATCAAAAAGTGTATATTTTGTAAATGTGATTGTTGGTACATTTTACCAGTTTTTACCATACTTTCAAAACTAAAATTAAAATAGGAAAAATATGCAATATGAAAATAATTGAAGACAAAATGTGTTTTACTGAGAAAAAACAAGATTTGGTTTTTAAAAAGCCTTTTTCCAAAAGGTACATCTGGAAAAAGGGGGGTCGTCTTATAATCAGGGTCGTCTTATATTCAGGCCAATACGGTACTACTCTTACTGTATATACTAATATGCAACTTTTAGGTGTAGATAATGTACAAAGATGTCTCTTTAAGGGTAATGCCCTAGTGATAATCTGCAGAAATTAACCTAAATCAGGGTGTTTCTGAGATCTACCTTTCTGCAAAGTTCAGCTCCAACCTTAATCAAACACACCTGAAGCAGCTAATTAAATATATATTTTCCACAGACTCCTGGTTGAAAACTCTGGCTCTAGAGGACGACAGAAACCTCTAATGACTGTCTCAGAGAGTGACTGAGCTGTCAATAGATGACGACATTCTCCAGATAGTTGGAATGAATGAAAAAAAAAAGTGACGTGACATGTGGCCAAGTATGGTCAAGCTCTGCGTTTAACCCATCCAAAGTACACACACACACACAGCAGTGAACAAACACACACCGTGAACACACCCCGAGCAGTGGGCAGCCATTTTTGCTGCAGCGCCCGGGGAGCAGTTGGGGGTTCGGTGCCTTGCTCAAGGGCACCTCAGTCGTGGTATTGAAGGTGGAAGAGAGCGCTGTACATTCACTCCCCCCACCTACAATCCCTGCCGGTACGAGACTCGAACCCGCAACCTTTGGGTTACGAGTCCGATTCTCTAACCATTAGGCCACGACTTCCCCACTGCTCCCAGAAGGTACAGTGCTCGTGAAACCTAGAGGGATGTTCTATAAATATCTAAAGAGTAAGAATGCTTTTCCATCAAAAAAAACATGACAAAAAAAAAACAAGCCGTCCTTCTGTGAAGTTAATTATCCGCAATCATTCTGTAACAGATCTCTGAATTTGTACCCCACTGAAAAAAAGGAGACCATATTCTCTGCTCCTCTGTATCCGTCATGCGGTGTCAGTTCTGTGCTCTTCCATAACACATCTTACACACTCCAGTGTACTTCAGCTCACAGCACACACCACATTAACACACCCCTGAACCCGCTGTTAGAAGCAGGAATTCAATTACAGACCCAATGTGGAGATGGAGAAAAAGCAGCGACCGGCTGACTGAGACTCTCTCGATCACTTCATACTGGGCTCAAATTAATGAATCTCATTCCTGGGGAAACTCAGAGGTGGAAAGAAGCATTAAACACTCAAATTTTTCAGCAAGATCGGGAAAAGTATGACTGGAGTGCCGCCGGTGGTTGCCGACAGGATGTCGAATGTGGATTCTGTTTCAGTTGCTGTTGGAAACTATGCCAGGCTCAAGTAACCTAAAATCTATCAAGTCTGTTTTGCTGCTAGTGTAGGTCATTAACACCAGAGACCAAGGTTGGAAATAGGAAATTGAACAAGGAATGTATAGGCCTCTTGACCCGTTCACATGAAAATGCTGGTTATGAGGCATTCAGAAGGCTTCAGCTCTCTGAATATGTTGTCTGACAGCTAAATAAGGTTGTGTGCTGATCATATCACCCAAACAATTTAAGTAAAACAAGTAACAAGGTACTTTTTTCACAAAAAGCAACGTAACAAATCACTGTTTTAATGCCACGCAGTCTGCCAACTTAAGTGAACTGGTTCATTTACAAAAACAATTCACTGATTCAATCCAGTTCCAACATAGAATGTGTGCAATTTTAGGTTTTAAAAAAAAATTAATAAATGCTGTCTTTTGCCACTATTATTTTAAATAGTACTACTAATATATTTTATAATAATTATTAGTAGTAGTAGTATTTATATGTAATTGATCTGTTTATGGCCCAACTGAGATCCTCATTTTGTACCAGATAAATAGTCTTACGTTTATGTTTATTACTCTGTATTAATCATAGAATGTGTGCTATTTTTAATTTTAAAAAGAAATTTAAATAAATGCTACTAGTTGCTGTATATATCATTCATTCATTCATTTTGGGCTGATGCAGTCACAGCTGAGATCCTCACTTTGTACCAGATAAATAGTTTCAAGATTTTTATTTTTAAAAAACTTTATTAGTGAAAAATAAACTTATTTCACACTCCTGAGTGTACAAATATCTTCAGTCATCTGATTGATTTCATTTAGCTATTTCTTGCTTTGTTTCACTTTAAATCTTTTTTTTATCCTCTCTAAAATAGCTTCAATGTAGTTAGCTGGTTTTAGCTAATTAAGGGTAGCTTGACTATAGTTCAACTGTTAAATCAGGACACTTCCAAAGTCACTTCTTCAGTGCCCAAGGGCTTGATTTGTGTGCATCAGGTGGCCATTCAGATCACGTCCAGCTCCTGGCAAAAGTGAAATGAGTTGAGGAAAAAAAAAATCAATGGACTGTGTCCATCAGGGACCATCATCACAATTTTGATCAAGTCTCAAATCCCTCCTCCTCAAACCTGCAGATAATTGTGTCCCCTGTCTTCCTTCATCTGAGCCAATGTGACTTTAATAGCGTTAATCAGGTTTGTAATGTATCATTAGCGGAGTGAGGGACCTTGTCTGGTTTAAAGCCCAATCGCTGATTGATTGAACAGACAAAAACCCAAACTGTCATCAACAATTGCCAATTACATATGAAGTGCCGCAAAACTCTTAATGGCCGTCCATAAATTATATCCAGATTAGATGGGCAATTGTAATCTTTGATTGTTGATAATTATGGGCCTGGCACTCAGAGGGAGAGTTTGCTCATAACACGCAAGAGGTTTCCTAATGTGTTTGTGTTTTGAGTGCCTTTGCGAAATGCACTTGATGAAAGCAAAACACACAATCAGACCAAATTAGCCGCGCGCTGGCAGTCTGTCGTTTCCGATGGGCTCCACCTCAGACCGAGCCGAGCATGTGAATTTTTGCAGATTGGATCCAAATTCATCCTATTGAAAACAACCAGTGGGCTGCTTTTCGATTTCATCTGTGCTTTGATTTTCCTGAGTTTCCGCCTACGCTGTCTCTAGATTAAATTGTCTGATTTTTCAAGTTTCTGAGAGCGTTTTGTAAACTGTAATTCTTGCTGTGAACCTCATTAACATCGCGCCTATCACTGTCTGCCCTTGTTAGTTTTTGTTACGTGTCCTTGATCTGCTCGGTATTATATTAAAACTATGAATAATGCTGCCGTTACAAGTGGTTGTGTGCCTGTTTATGTAAGTGTGTTTTTGCAGATGTATATATGCATGGAGAGCCGCAGAGCCATTATAGAGAGCCCACACTTCTCCACCCTCTCTTGAATTCTCTCGCATGACTCTCCTTTTTTCTCCCTGATTTCACAGTTAGATTTACAGCTGTCACCGCAGAGGTCAAAGAGAAACAACATAAAAATCTGTTTCTATATAGCTTTGCTAGCTATTATTAATATTATTATTATTATTATTATATTAATGTGGTATATAGTTATAATTTTTCTATATGTACATTATATTATTTTATTAATTTCATGTGTTGTATTATCTATCTATCTATCTATCTATCTATGATCAAAAATACAGCAAAAACAGTAATATTGTGAAATTATTACAATAAAAAAACAACTGTTTTATATTGTAATATACTTAAAAATGTAATTTAGTTTGGGGTCGGTACTTTTTTATAGAAATTAATACTTTTATTCAGCAAGGATATGTTAAATTGATATCGTTACAAAAAATAATTTTGAATAAATGCTGTTCTTTGTAACTTTTTTTATTCATCAAAGAATCCTGAAAAAATTATCACAGGTTGCAAAAAATAGTAATGGAAATAGTAATGGCTGATGAAAATTCAGCTTTGCCACCACCGCAATAAATGATATTTTAAGATTAAAATAAAAAAAAACAATATTTTAAATTGTAATAATATTTCATAATATTACTGTTTTTGCTGTATTTTTTATTAAATAAATGCAGCTTTTTTTAATGAACATAAGAGACTTCTTTAAAAAAAACATAAAAATCGTACTAATCCCAAACTTTTGAACAGTATATATATATAAACTGTAATATATATAAGCCGCACATTGTTAACTAACTATTTTTAATTGTATATCGGTATTTGGTTTATGTGTTAATCCTTTAGTTTATGTGTTTATTTGATGTGCTTAACAGCAACCAGCAGTAATGTCTCTAAGGTGTTCACTGGAGGTTGACTGGCAGCCTTTAAATAAACAGTGATAAGGAGACTGTTGGCCCTCTGAGACTTCAGTTTTGGGTGTGTGGATGTCACCGTTTGCCCTTCTCATGAACTTTGTTATCGTATATTCAATTATGTATCAGCTGGGGACCCGCAGAGCAAATGAGAAAGAGAGTGAGGGCACCATTCTCACTCATAATGAGGCAACAGGAAAAGCTTGTGTGTATGTGTGCAGTATGTACGTGTGTGCATACACTAAAATTTGAGCAATATTTTGCCAATCTATGGAAATGCTTCACTTTGCATCGAGGTTAACTGCTGAGAGACAATGAGGTAAACAATAAATATTATAAGATGAATTTTTTTCTTGCAAATATGGATTAAGCTATTCAAATAATGTGTTGCTCATTGCAAATTAAGTACATTTTATTGAAACTATATTTTGAACCATTTTTTAATATATTTAAACTGTTTAATTTATTTAAAAAAAACATTTAAAAATGATTTATGGTTCTATATTTTATATATGACATTTTTTAAAGAAAATGTGAGTGGTGTTTTCTGAGTGGTTTTAGCATGTTGCTAAGGATTTCTAGATGGTTTATAGGGTGTTGCTAGGTGGTTTTTATGAGGTTCTGGCTGTCGCTTGCTGGCCCAAATAAAAAATAAATAAATCAGACCTCCAAGTCCACAAAATAAGATATTTCATAAAATGTCTCCGTGTTTTCGGCTCAATAAAAGTCAGTCCGGTACAATGTCGTTTTGGACCCTATTGACTTTCATTGTATGGAAAAAGCAGGTAAAACATTCTTCAAAATATCCTCTTTTGTCTTCCACAGAAGAAAGAAAGTCATAGAGGTTTGAAACTATATTTTGAACCATTTTTTAATATATTTAAACTGTTTAATTTATTTAAAAAAAACATTTAAAAATGATTTATGGTTCTATATTTTATATATGACATTTTTTAAAGAAAATGTGAGTGGTGTTTTCTGAGTGGTTTTAGCATGTTGCTAAGGATTTCTAGATGGTTTATAGGGTGTTGCTAGGTGGTTTTTATGAGGTTCTGGCTGTCGCTTGCTGGCCCAAATAAAAAATAAATAAATCAGACCTCCAAGTCCACAAAATAAGATATTTCATAAAATGTCTCCGTGTTTTCGGCTCAATAAAAGTCAGTCCGGTACAATGTCGTTTTGGACCCTATTGACTTTCATTGTATGGAAAAAGCAGGTAAAACATTCTTCAAAATATCCTCTTTTGTCTTCCACAGAAGAAAGAAAGTCATACAGGTTTTGTAACCCCGTGAGGGTGAGGAAATGATAAAAGACGTTTCATTTTTTTGTGGTTACTAGTTCAAATTAGAGGTTTTGAATAATCATTAACCCTAAGTATGAACAAGCTCCATAAACTATCAAAGGAAATCTGTATTTCTGCTTCTACTAGAACACGACTTTACCCTATTTAAGGATTTTAGTGTAGTGGACAGATGGAGCTCAAACTGAGGAGAAGTGAGCACCTAGCAACAGCAGCATGACCGCCTGCCTATTACAGCCCAGCGAGTTAATGGCAGCTCCCTGAGGCGAGAGAGAATTCCATCTCCCTTCTCCGCGTGAGTATTCTCGTTTTCCACCTCCGTCTCTCCAGGTAAAAATGGCAACATGATGCTGTGCTTTGATTTTTATTTAGTCCACACCTTCTACATTCCTCAACCTCTGCACAGACATCTATCCCTCGCCACATACATAGTGGCGTTATTTGTGATGCCGATATCGATCTTCTGCTGTTTTCTTGTTCTCTTCTTGTCAGTTTGCCCTCTAGACAGCAGACCTTTGGGAATGTGAAAAAAAGGTGGATGTTGCAAGTCCTCTGCTCATCTGAGTGGTCCGCTCATCGCCTGAGGCTTTCCATCTGATAAAGGTGTGCCGAGACATCAACTCTCCACCAACTGTCTCCATGTTCCAGACGTTTCATCACATATTTGTCACTACCCTCATTTCTCTGACTGGACACATAGACATTTGTAGAGAACCTGAAATTATTATATAAGAGTACTCACTAAAATTAGTCACTAGGTAAAAATGATAATATATTATTCATCATATATTATATATTATTATAAGCCTCTTATGCTCACAAAGGCTGCATTTATTTGATAAAAAAATACAGTAAACTGTAAAAAAAACTTAGCAATATTGTAAAATATTATTACAATTAAAAAAAAATACAAAACTTAAATAAAAATAATTTTAACTGTTTTCTATTTTAATATATTTTAAAATGTTTGAAAATGTATTCTTGTGATGGCAACACAAAATTTTCAGCAGCTATTACTCCAGTCCTCAGTGTCTCACGTTGCTTCAGAAATCATAATCAAATACTAAAAATAATAAACATGATCTTTTTATAAGACTTATTTCATTAAATTATTCTTTTTGCTAATTTATTTTAAATTTTATTTGATCAGAATTCATAGCTACTTTCAAATGTCTATCAATGGAGAAAAAAGCTTTTTTGCCCCAGATGGTGTTGTTACGGCATCTATCAGCAGAGGCTAACTAGGTCATGCTACCTAGCTAAACCTTGATCCCTTTATAAAAGATTTAAGTGAATTCCCTGCTCTTTAAAGTGTCATGAAACCCCCCTGCTGCAGCAGTGTTTTTTCACACCTCCGATTTTAAAAGGGTTCCAAAAAGGGGCGTGACACTCCGAGGCCCAAATCTACATCAGATTTTGTGATGTAGCTTCGACTTTGCTTTTCAAACCGGAAAGACAAAAATGATCGGAAAAACGCAAAAATAACCAATTTCCACTTATTGATAACATTTATGAGTGCTATTAGTCTTTTCAGTGATGTGCAGCCAGTACATATCTGTTCCCATCTCAAAAAATGTGTTTTGGGTTTTCATGACCCTTTAATGCATGCATCTCGATTAGAGACAGTACTAGGGAAGAGTCTGGGTGCTTCATTTATGGCGCTTTTCCACTGCGTGGTACGACTCGGCATGGCACGGCTCAGTACGGTACGGCACGGCACGGCTCGGCTCGGTTTGCGTTTCCACTGCAGTTCAGTACCGCTTTAGAGTGGGCGAGATTATTCACATGTCGTTTATAGTTGCGCCGCCTCCTGAAAAACGTTTTCATTCCGCGTCGCCCCATCAAGCTCTCGCTGGATCCGCTTCTCTGCTATCAACGAGAGGAACATCTGTACTTCCTCAACAGACAATGAAACAGCCATTTTTTGGTTGTTAAAAAACGTGCGCTCGTTCAAAACAGTTGCGTTCGATTCTTCGCTGGCTGTGCTGATTTAAATCTAGCGGTTCTGTTGTGTTTGTGTCGCAAGTTCAGTGACGCAGGTAGTGGCGATTCTCTCCGGCCAATCAGTGATCGGCAGAGTTTACACGTCACGTTTTGGTAATGGTACGGTTCAATTGGAACCTCAACCGAGGTGGTACTAAAAAAAGTACCAGGTACCAGGTACTGTACCCAGTGGAAAACTCCCCAAAAGTGAACCGTACCGAGCCGTACCATGCCGTACCATGCAGTTTAAAAGCGCCATTAGATACTAGCATTGGATTACACCACTACTGTATTCAATCAATATTATTTCTTGCACATTTCCTCTTTCAAGTAGTCTGTTAGCACTGTTGATAATGTCTCAGTCACTTTTGGCCTTGAAGGGTGGATATGAGAGGCTGACAACATGCTGATTTTAAGGCTTATTTAGGTTACAGTAGCAGAAAGGGTTTGAGACTGGATTCTGGGTGCTCTATAGCTTTGCTTAGAAGATCAAAGCCCCTCTGATCCTTAATAGCTATTAGGCGCTTGCTCATGTTTAAAGGGGGTACGTGGCGTGATCTTGGGCACATTCTTCTATAAGGAAGCTTGAAATGCTAATGCTACTATCACTAATGCATCAAAAAGAAACGTTAGAAAGCTGGCTTTACTTATCCAGCTTCCTGGTGTTGATTTATGTGGGCCTTTTTCGACAGTGAGGAGAGAAGCTTAATGCACCCAAGTGAATAGCAAACACGGGTTTGTTGGCAAGCTTGCCCTCTGTTGATTCTTAAATGCTTTGACGTGGACCTAAATGGTCTGTCACAAATTCCAGGCTTAGTGTAGGAAAACGAATGAATTTTTATGATTGCAACTGGCTAACAGTGTTTTGAACTGAAACTGCATCCGCTAAGCCATTTTACTTCTGTAATTTAAGTTTGCTTTCAGTTATTTAGAAAATGAAATTTGGTCCAGGAATCAGGTCATATTGACTTTCTATCAGTTGGGAATAAAGATTGTGATTGGGATGTGGAGGTTAAAGGGTGATAACCAAACATGTTGGTATTTTTTGTCCATACTAACTCAATGGGACCCGAAACTGTTTAATTTGCAACATTAGTCAAAATATCTTATTTTGTGTTCCACAGAAGAAAGTCATACAGGTTTGGAATGACATGAGAGTGAGTAAATGATGACAAAATTATAATCTCTTTAAAGGTCAAGTTCACCTTTAAGACTATCAAAATAACGTATATTGTTGACATAGCCTACACTTTATTATGTTAACTTTAACAGGTATGAAATTACTGTGCTAACTAGAAGCAAGAGTTTAGAAACGCCGCATTACGTAAAATTATAGCTACTGGTTAACATTAACCAATTGCCCATTTGGCGTAAGTGAGTTCAGCCAAAATGGAAAGCTGTTTGAGAAGCAGAGCAAGTTATTAGATATTGACTGATAACTTTTTTTCCTTGGAATAATGTCAACTGATGAATTGTGCACTGTAAGCCCAGGAACATGTATTAAGGAAGTAAATAGCATCAGTTCTGATTTCTTATTGACTTCAAAGTGAGAGCCGATTATTAATAAACTCAAAGTTGTATGAATGCATTTATCAAGTGCCTTACTACAGCACCAGGTGCTGCAGTGGCTGAAAGAGCGTGAAAGTGTGCTTACAAAGTCAAAGTGAAAGTAAACGAAGTATAAAGGAATGTTTAAGCAGTGACATGGGTGGAAAATGTTTGAGGTCTATTTTGTCAACACAGCATATTAATTTGTCTGGGGCGATTTCCCACCTCGCTTAATTTTAACACCTTTTGAGCATGTGGTAACAATAACTATAAAGAAGCAGTCATGGACGGAGGGTGTGTATGAATAGCTAATGTAGATTGTTCAGTTTCATATCATAGGACAGAAGAGATAGGTCATAATGTTATTGATTGTAATCAACTATCAATTGATTATTTAAGCAGCGTGTTGTGCTTTAGCTATATATA
>NW_015542553.1:1468620-1475617 GCF_001515605.1 Sinocyclocheilus anshuiensis
TATGAAATCTCTTATGCTCACCAAAGGCTGCATTCATTTGATCAAAAAAAAAAAAACAGAAATATTGTGAAATATTATAATTTAAAATAATGGTTTTCTATTCTAATATATTTTAAAATGCAATGTATCCATTTGATGCAAAGCTGTTTTTCAGCAGCCATTACTCCAGTCTTCAATGTCACATGATCCTTTTAGAAATCATTCTAATATTTATTTCTGAAAGAATTAAAATTTTCATTATTCCAAACTATATATTTTATATATAAAATTTTAAATTGTATTTTTTTTCTGTGTTTTTCTATATAATGAGAATGAGATTTTTTACATTTAGGCAATAGGAGTTTTGTGGTAAAAATGCACTCTATGGTCATGCAAAAATATCATAATGGTCCTAAAATAGGCTTCATTTTCTTTTAATATGACCCAGACATGTACTTGACAGGTTTCATGAGATTCACCCACACAGTAAAAACACAGTAGGCGGTGTGTATCATCTTGTAAGAAATGTTGGACAGTAGTTGGCGGCATGACTTCCCATTTCTGATGTAATGCCCGATAGTGCAACAATCAAAGTCATACATTCAGGTAGATATTTGGCCTTTCATGAGAAAATGAAACGCACACACACACACATCTTTTCCCATCTCCCATGCCACGACAACAGAAGCAAGAGAATTATTCCACACATCTTGACATATGACGTCACTCAACCTTCTGCCTGTGCCTTATCTGTCGGCCTCAGAGAAGAAAGAAAAACAAACAACTGCCTCCATCTGTCACTCACAGAGTAAAACACCTTAACATGGCTCACGCGGTCCACGGGGCAAGCAGAGACACCTCGCACACCCTTCACTCGCTCGACCCAAGAGGCAGAAGCAGCTGTGTGATTTCTCTGTGTGCCATAATTCTTGCTTTGTCGGCTTCCTGAAAGCTCTCATTCAGGCCGGCAGCTGCGGTGGACGTGGCTCTCATTAGAATCGGCCCGCTCTCTCCTACAGAGCTTTTAACAAGAGTCTTGTCTTTCTCAGGCCTGAATGGATTGCTGATTGGTGTCATTGCACCGTGAGATGAACCCTACTGAAGTCCAGCCCTTCTGATGAACCATTGATCAAACGAGAGGATGTGAGGAAGAGGGGATGAGAAAGAGGAAGGGCGTCCACCAGGAGAAGGGAGAGCTTATACATCAGAGATCAGGTCTGGATTCCAGCTTTCACTCAATCGACCCTATTGAGACTCATCATAGCCAATAACAGGAAGTTAACACTGAGTGGTGCAAAAATACTTTTATATCTGTATTTTTATCTGCATATCCTTAAAAAAAACATTTACTGAAGAATTAAAACTGCATGAGATATTAAGCTCAGTTTATTTTTCTTGCCCCGTTGGCAAGTTGTTTTTTCTTGTTTTTAGCATAAATGTAACAAGATTTACTGAAGTTTGTGCTGAAAATACTTTGCCAGCAGGATGTGAAAAATACAATCCTATTCCTAAGATCCTTTGAAAACAAACAAGTCTTATTATGCTATTATTTTCAAAGGTTTTTCTCCTCAAGTAAATTTGTCTTGTTTTAAGGACATTTTTACTGGTAAATAACAAAATACTTAAGAAAATGATAATGATGATAAATTGTGTGTGCATATCTCATGATAATTATTATTATTGTGCATATCTCATGATTATCTCATGATAATTATTGTTGTCTCTACATATTAAAGGGATAGTTCACCCAAAAATGAAAATTACCCCATGATTTACTCACCCTCAAGCCATCCTAGGTGTATATGACATTCTTCTTTCAGACGAATACATTCAGAGTTATATTAAATAATGTCCAGGCTAATCCATGTTTTATAATGGGAGTGTATGGTAGCCCAAAATTTGAAGTTCATAAAATTGCACCCATCCATTATAAAAGAAGTCCAGCTGGCTCTGGGGGGTTAATAAAGGCCTTCTGAAGCGAAGCGATGCATTTGTGTAAGAAAAATATCCATATTTACAACTTTATAAACCTTAATCTCTAACTTCCGCTAACTGTCGTACGTGCGTTCACGAGAGAGTGGTGTCCAGCGGATGACGTAGGATTTGTTTTTTGTTTTTTTTGGATCTTTGTTTTTCTGAAAATATCTGATTAAATAAATAAATACAAAAGGTAAATAAATTATAAAATAGAAATATATTATTAAAAATCATATATTAAATATATTTTAATAGAAATATTTTTAATAGATGAGTGTGTTCAATAGCTTATTTGTTTTAGCTGTGGTTTTAAAATTGATAGAATATATATATATATATATATATTGCACTCCAAAAATTGCACTTTATTCAACAAAAATAAAGAAAGAAAAATGTATTTACCAAACAGCTCAACGTTTTGACCAGACCAGAAGCATAAAATTTCACTGGTATTGGTCTGAACATCTGAAATGTCGGTATCTTGACAACTCTACTGCTGGTAAGTTAAGGTGTGGGTTACCACAGCTTTGTTAATCATATTCGAGTGAACTATTTTGCATTGCCATGGTAGGTACATTGAAAACAGCCGAACAGGCAAAATTGTATTTGCATTTTACTTTTCATATCATGTATCCAAATGCATGAGATAGACTGCCTAGACTGTTTCAGGCCTTAAAATGCACCAAGGCTTTTGGCTTTGGCACTGACCCACTCATATTGAGTGAAGATCATCCGGTGTTTATCACACTCTCCCAAATTCGATGACAAACTAATGAGCAACTGAATGGATCAATGTCTGTCTCAGCATTTCAAATGCATTACTTGTCTTATGGCTCAGCTTACAAAGATTCCCTATGATTGATCTGCTCCAAAAACCCGTTTCCCACAGGCAGCAAATCCAAAATCAGCAACTAAACACCACAGAGATTTGGGGGAGAAATAGCAGCGGGAAACATGTTTGGAAAAATTGAGCTGTTCTTGATGACTTCTCTAAAAGGAAACTCCAAATAATGAGGAAGGAGTAAAACAATCTTTCCGGTCGTTCTTTTACCTCATTCTATCCTTCACTTCACTGCAGTGTGCAATCCTTTGGTGGTGAAATCATCAGCACTCCATTTTCTGGAGACTAATCTGCGAGCCAGAATATAAATTGGGCTGCGAGAAGGAGGGAGACGAATCGAGCGAAGGGGGAGGGGCGAGGGAAGACAGAGTGTCATTTACTCTTGACTAACAGCCCTCGCCGTCTATTCTTTATCGCTCCACTTCTGCTTGTAATTGCACAAAGCAGCCGCATTCATCTGACTGGACGTTTTACCCACAGTTCCACTGCAGTTCTCTCACAGCTGTTCCCTGTCTTTCAGGTGCAGCATTACTACTGGTATTTCTTCAGCGTTTCAGCTGCCTCCAACCATCCTCCTCCACTTCCCTGCATGGCAACCCCCACGCCTCCGCTTTGTTCACCTCGCAGGGCTGATTGTGAGAGGAGACCTGTGCCAGGTTTCATCAGGGAAAACAGAAAGACAAACAACGAGGCTCAAATTGACTCCAGGTCACGCAACATTCTCCGATTTCAATTCTGTGGCACGGTGCCACGTGAAACGCCGACATTTATCAGTCCCGTGGAAACACAGATGGTTGTCAGCTGAATATTATAAGCAGGGCTTGTGCTTTCTAGCTTTCAGGGACAAATTATAACAGCCTTACAGCATTGTGACAGGAAAATAATTATACTTTTTAATTAGGAAGAAGTATTCCGGTGGCTTACTTTCAGAGCGATTTCCAGGCATGGTTCTGAAATTACAGATTTATCAAGAATTGTTTTTAAGTCAGGCTAAAATGATGTTCGCAACTCTTTTTTTTTTTTCAATGTGACATTTTCAGGTCAACTGAACAATTATTTCTCATCAACAATTGAGTTGATCGGAAAAAGAAGGCGTTAAATACTAGAATGGTGCCAAATCTTTGGATGGGAGAGGGTCACCATAAAAATGAAAGGGTTTGATGACATTACCTGAAGAGAAAAGTTGCATTTTGATACAAGACAAACATTATTTCATATAGAATATTGAGCACCAATGAACTGTGCATAAGACCAGGAATGTGCGTTAAGAAAGTAAAAAAGTACATTTCTGACTTCAGTCTTAATTTAGTAGTAACACTACTAGTACTTAGTTTAGAGGACACTATTCACTATTAACTAGTTGCTTATTAGCATGCTTATTACAAGCATGTTGGCCGTTTGTTAGTATTTATAAAGCACATATTAATGCCTTATTCTGCATGACCATATTCTAGAACCCTTAACCCTACCCAATACCTAAACATAACTAAAAGCTACCTTACTTTCAATAAGCAGCAAATTAGGAGTTTATTGAGGGAGAACTCTTAGTAGTGAATTTGTGTTCCCTAATCTATGCTACCAGTAATAATGCTGTAAAAGTGCAAATTGTTCTATTTTATATAAGACATTTTTTACTAAAATAGACAAATTTTTGGCAAATTTCCAGCAACAGTTTGTTTTAATTAATAATTGTTAAATTATTGTAATGATGTGCACTTTTTGTTTCATTTTTATCATTAACAAAGTTTTTAAAAAACGCTAGTCGACTTTTTTCTTTTTTTTACAAAATTAACTCTGCTCCTTGTAATCATCCTTCAAATGGCTTACTTAGTTCTCTTTGCATTTTAAAAACATTAAATATTGCCTTGAAAACTTAAGTTACTTTCTTGATGCCACTGACCTCCATCAAGTCCTTAATGTTCCCATTTTTCTGATGTTATTTCAAGAAGTTAATCATTTTGTTGCCGTCATAACATATATCAATCTAGATGTGTGATTTCACAGTACATTGCCCAGAATGTTGCATTTTGGAATGTTAAAATGTTTTTAAAATAGCCTTGAATAGAAAAAGTTGCACTATTTACTCCAAACAAATCCCAGTAATAAACCCAAAAAGGCCTCAGATTAGAGCACAGGCTCCACACAAAACATTAGGAAAACCACATGTTAAATCCATTCAAGAACCACGTGACCTTCCCGGTCGGAGAGCTTTCATGGTGTGATGAAAATGTCGATATCTTCCAACATGGTAGCCAATGATCATATTAGCATAATTTCCAACAGGAAGGGGAAAGTGATATAACTCAAGCTGTTATCAAGCAGGGTGCTAATTTCAAGTCTGTCATATCTTAAATGCACAATTTGGACGTCTTATTCGAACTAAGCGAGAAATATTCTTCCCACACTAATGAGGGTGCTTTACACACTCTGAGGCCAAATCATAATCTGCTGGTCGTGGGCTGAGTCCAGGCACTCTGTCAAGTCACATTTCGCTATATGGATATTTGTTGGAAATGAAAGGCATAACAGAAAATGAAAAGGGAGGTTATTGGATACTTCATTTATTTCAGCATAGTTCCTGCAAGGATCTTAAATGCCTCCTGGCCTTGAAAATTACTGAACGCTTTTCCCTTTCTCTACACTTTATTGAAAGTCACACCCAATTTCTGTGATATAATATGCCTTGGAATAAAATCATTGTCAGAGGAAATTCAAAGCAATAAAATCTCTACTGCACAGTCTATTCCTTGTTCCCAAGAGATGTACCCAGCATCCCATCTCAACACCTGTGTATTTGAATAGCGCCAGCACCCGAGTCCCAGTGCGACTTACTTTTTGAACCATGAAGGTGTGGCGTCTTCCTCCCATGGCATCCAATTTAAACACTGAAAACAAGATCCTTTGAGATCTCAAGTACAATCAATCCTTGTCTTCGCTCTAGCCTGCTAACCAAGACTAGATTTGGAGGGCCCTTCTTGTAATAAGGTAATAATATTGAATATGCACAATTGAGATCCAAATGTCACACTGAAACCTGTCTTTGATGTAAACTGCATATATGTTGTGGTTTCTCTCACTGTCCATCTGTATTCGCTCTCTTTGTCTCCCTCGCATCCCCAAGGCCACAGTAACCACTTAATGTTAGGTTTGTCTGTTTTAATGGTGAGGGGTTGAGTATCTCTCTTGTCACTTTTATTGTGTTCTAGGTCTAAAATGTCTTCATCATCCCTGATGGGTGTCCCGCTGGGAGGCAGGGACAGATGGTGGACAATGAGATGGGTTGGCTGTTTCTGCATGATCTCACCCTCCTCTCACACTCTCACTCAGATAGACTTTCTCAATTTTCCACAAATTCCAGATGCCGCCATCATTCGCATAATTTCCTATTTCTGGTCACCCTTTTCGTTGCGCAGATATTTGTCTTTCTGCAAACTATAAACATAAATCATTTTCTCTGTGCTGCAATATGTTGCTATAATGTGGAACTTTCAAGAATGCTATCACTAAAAGGGATATGCTAGCATGGTGCTAATCAACTCTTAAAGTTGAACTCATTTTGGCACCAATCAGCACAAATCGCACATTTCCAGAGGTCCTGCAACAACTGTGCAACTGCTATTGAGCTGCTGTGAGAATAGCACTGCTAGCCATTTTTTCTCCAGTTTTTTTTTTTATTTTTACACAATTTTTGGTTTTAGTTTTGTCTATTGAAGAAAATATCCTTAATTTTGCATGTCATATCCATTCATTTTAGTCACTTTTATTAAATCTGATCTAATTTCAGTCAACAGAAATGACATTTTCGTTTATAAAAATGTAAACTGAACAAAATATTTAAAATATGTATTTTTTACAACTAATTTTAAGTCACAGTTTTGCACTAAAATCTAATTTCAGTCAACAAAAATATTTTAGTTCATCAAGTATTCAATCATTTGCTGTATTAATTTCAACATGTAACAATAGACGGTTTTTAAAACATGAATTAGTTGTATGTATTTTAGTGCATTATTATGGAAAGATTCACAAACTGACTTATATTTTGTATGATTTTTTAAATATATTTATTTATATTTTTGTTTTATAATTTCTTGTCATATTTTTGGAAACAGTTTTTTAAAATTAAAATTGTTAAAGGGGTCATATGATGCGATTTCAAGTTTTCCTTTCTCTTTGGAGTGTTACAAGCTGTTCGTGAAC
>NW_015542553.1:1476516-1478855 GCF_001515605.1 Sinocyclocheilus anshuiensis
CGATGAGCTTTGTAAAAATCGACGCGTTTCAGAAAGGCGGGGCATAGAGGAGCAACAGTAATGTACAGTATGTGGAAAATAATGTTATTTGAACCTTAAACTGCGTAAACACATTGCATTACACCAAATACACAAAATAATGTTCTTTTTAGCACCGTCATATGACCCCTTCAAATGATTGTCTAGATGGCAATTTTTCATTTTTTTTTTCAAAATTAACTCTGTAGAGTTATCATTCAAATGGCTTACTTATAGTTATCTTTGCTTATTAAGCGGTAGTCGAAGAAAGTATTTTAATTTAAATTCCAAAACATACAATAGTGAGATTAAATGGAGCATGTTTCATTTCCAATTAATTACTTTTCCCATCTTTAAGCCCTTAAGTTTTAACCCCTTATCTGTGCACGACTCTTTTGCTCTCTCATACATCATTCTATTCCTCCCGCTCTCTTTCCCAAGAGAGGATCCTGGGTAGAGACAGAGAATAAGCTTCCACTGAGAGATGGCCGATGCCATTATAAGCACAGTCAGCACATTTCATAAAATGATGCGCTTGCAACCCAGATAATGATATGAATAATCATAAACAAGATATGTAACGGTAGCAATCACACATTTATTTATAAAGACGCATGACTATTGACTAATATTTACCAAATAAAGCATGTGCAGAGAAACAGCTGTTTATCTGAGCAATACAGGTTTACAACAGTTGGCTAATGACAAATTGTTCTTTACTTTTAATTATATCTCAAACACACAGGCAAACTGTGACTTGCATCATCACCCCTCGCCCAAGGTGAATGGCAGAGATGGTGTAGAATAACACTGCATGATTCTATCAATGCAACCCCCATCCCAAATCAGCACGCAGTATGTGGCTAGCAGGTGCCCCAGAGAGTTAAATGAGCTTTTGCTGATGCTGCAACACACAATCGGCTGGTACTGCACACATTCATCCAACACACAGCACTACAGGGGCACCTCTTCACCACAAAATCCCTCTTACGTAATCGCACACACATTAGGCACAGGTACCAGAGGAGGTGACACGATTCAAATAAGCTTGTTTTTATTTTAGAGGGCGTTTTGTGCTGCTGCTTTTCCAGAACATGCACACATTTGCAGCCAGAGGTTTCGTGTGTAACCGGAGAGTGTGCAAGACTCAGCAACTCTGGGCCAATTGTTTTGGTGTACCTTGACTGAAACACAGCCTACGGTGTTTGGGCTAGCATAGTTTGGGGCTCAGGATCTATTTACAGACATCTTTGTGTGTGTGTGTGTGTGTGTGTGTGTGTGTGTGTGTATGTGTGTGTGTGTGTAGTTATTAATATATTCATCGCATATGCCTCTAACCAGTGAGGAGTAAATTAACCTAGTTTGGTGGAAGATAATAAGGCCCAGAGTGTGAGACTAGCTATAGGGCTTCGACCCGTCACTCCAGCTAACACATGAGTGGTGAACTTGTTGCGAAGGCTGTTAGTTTGTATATGTCTGGAGTTTATGCATGAAAAAGTGGTTTACTAAATATTGCACTGCAATATTGCACTGGATTTGCTGTTCCTGAAGGTAATACTTGTAGTAAGGCAAGTGCTTGCAGGGTAGCAAAAGAATAGTGGTAAGGTTTCAGACTTTCAGGCTGCCAGTTTATATTTGTTGGCTATATATGGTTCAAAAGATGTGAGAATGACAAGACCGAACACAATTCAGTATGCAAATATTACAATGACACCATCATTGTATTTTGAATGCTGAATATTCAAATATATGTGATTCACTCTGTGTACATTAGTGGCAGATTTTAAAAATTTGATCTCAAATTTGTTTAATGTACATGTGGTTAATAGCTGTTTTAATTAAGGTGCTACCTACAGTGACTGTAGAATTTGGACACACATGCAGACAGTTGCTCGCACATCACGTAGGTCTACAGATCGCACGCACACAGAAACATTCAGGAGCGCAGAAAATATCAACGCTGTCCTGTGATTTATCAGTAGCATATAGTTCTTTTTGTTCTTGAAGTAATTAAAACCTTTCACTATTAGTAGACATTGCACAGACAGGTCGGACTAATTAACATGCAATCACGCTCTCACAAATGCATTCGAATAACCTGATGGTGCACCCATTGTCAGCAACATTGTCATGATTCTTCATTTTGGTAGGGTCATATTCAAATGCATACATAACCTAAAGGTGAAAATGCTGTCATCATACTCACTCGGGCTTTAGAATGTAAAAAATTAACAACCAGGCTCAACCAGCTTAATTAGGCTTTTACATTTAATGCTTTTGAACTGAGAGCAGTTTATGCTCTGCCTGAAATTGACCCCAAC
>NW_015542553.1:1481828-1487807 GCF_001515605.1 Sinocyclocheilus anshuiensis
CAGCGCATTTTACGGAGGACTGTTTCCTGATCCTGGTAGAGTAGACTACAATGCCGGCGCTTCTGACTCACAGCCTGTAAGTACATTTTCATATTTAAAGAATTTGCCACTGATGATTCAAACGCGAGTTTTGAGCAGTGTAGAGCAGTGCTAGTTGTTTGTCGTTTCTCTGATCACAAATGCAGACATGGTTTTATGTTTACACGGCACGATGCAACGCAACGTGTAAAAAGACAGTATAAGTCATTTTATAATGCGTAATTATGTCCCCACTGGATGCAACAAATGCCTCGTTTATAATGGGTTTTAATATTTTTGTCTCGTCGCGCCGGGACACGGCATCACAATATGGTAAGGGGCGTAACATTTCCGTCACACGCTTGAGGCATTCGGCCAATCACAACACACTGGATAGCTGGCCAATCACAGCACCCCTCTTCTTTTCAGAACGATGAGCTTTGTAAAAATCGACGCGTTTCAGAAAGGCGGGGCATAGAGGAGCAACAGTAATGTACAGTATGTGGAAAATAATGTTATTTGAACCTTAAACTGCGTAAACACATTGCATTACACCAAATACACAAAATAATGTTCTTTTTAGCACCGTCATATGACCCCTTCAAATGATTGTCTAGATGGCAATTTTTCATTTTTTTTTTCAAAATTAACTCTGTAGAGTTATCATTCAAATGGCTTACTTATAGTTATCTTTGCTTATTAAGCGGTAGTCGAAGAAAGTATTTTAATTTAAATTCCAAAACATACAATAGTGAGATTAAATGGAGCATGTTTCATTTCCAATTAATTACTTTTCCCATCTTTAAGCCCTTAAGTTTTAACCCCTTATCTGTGCACGACTCTTTTGCTCTCTCATACATCATTCTATTCCTCCCGCTCTCTTTCCCAAGAGAGGATCCTGGGTAGAGACAGAGAATAAGCTTCCACTGAGAGATGGCCGATGCCATTATAAGCACAGTCAGCACATTTCATAAAATGATGCGCTTGCAACCCAGATAATGATATGAATAATCATAAACAAGATATGTAACGGTAGCAATCACACATTTATTTATAAAGACGCATGACTATTGACTAATATTTACCAAATAAAGCATGTGCAGAGAAACAGCTGTTTATCTGAGCAATACAGGTTTACAACAGTTGGCTAATGACAAATTGTTCTTTACTTTTAATTATATCTCAAACACACAGGCAAACTGTGACTTGCATCATCACCCCTCGCCCAAGGTGAATGGCAGAGATGGTGTAGAATAACACTGCATGATTCTATCAATGCAACCCCCATCCCAAATCAGCACGCAGTATGTGGCTAGCAGGTGCCCCAGAGAGTTAAATGAGCTTTTGCTGATGCTGCAACACACAATCGGCTGGTACTGCACACATTCATCCAACACACAGCACTACAGGGGCACCTCTTCACCACAAAATCCCTCTTACGTAATCGCACACACATTAGGCACAGGTACCAGAGGAGGTGACACGATTCAAATAAGCTTGTTTTTATTTTAGAGGGCGTTTTGTGCTGCTGCTTTTCCAGAACATGCACACATTTGCAGCCAGAGGTTTCGTGTGTAACCGGAGAGTGTGCAAGACTCAGCAACTCTGGGCCAATTGTTTTGGTGTACCTTGACTGAAACACAGCCTACGGTGTTTGGGCTAGCATAGTTTGGGGCTCAGGATCTATTTACAGACATCTTTGTGTGTGTGTGTGTGTGTGTGTGTGTGTGTGTGTGTATGTGTGTGTGTGTGTAGTTATTAATATATTCATCGCATATGCCTCTAACCAGTGAGGAGTAAATTAACCTAGTTTGGTGGAAGATAATAAGGCCCAGAGTGTGAGACTAGCTATAGGGCTTCGACCCGTCACTCCAGCTAACACATGAGTGGTGAACTTGTTGCGAAGGCTGTTAGTTTGTATATGTCTGGAGTTTATGCATGAAAAAGTGGTTTACTAAATATTGCACTGCAATATTGCACTGGATTTGCTGTTCCTGAAGGTAATACTTGTAGTAAGGCAAGTGCTTGCAGGGTAGCAAAAGAATAGTGGTAAGGTTTCAGACTTTCAGGCTGCCAGTTTATATTTGTTGGCTATATATGGTTCAAAAGATGTGAGAATGACAAGACCGAACACAATTCAGTATGCAAATATTACAATGACACCATCATTGTATTTTGAATGCTGAATATTCAAATATATGTGATTCACTCTGTGTACATTAGTGGCAGATTTTAAAAATTTGATCTCAAATTTGTTTAATGTACATGTGGTTAATAGCTGTTTTAATTAAGGTGCTACCTACAGTGACTGTAGAATTTGGACACACATGCAGACAGTTGCTCGCACATCACGTAGGTCTACAGATCGCACGCACACAGAAACATTCAGGAGCGCAGAAAATATCAACGCTGTCCTGTGATTTATCAGTAGCATATAGTTCTTTTTGTTCTTGAAGTAATTAAAACCTTTCACTATTAGTAGACATTGCACAGACAGGTCGGACTAATTAACATGCAATCACGCTCTCACAAATGCATTCGAATAACCTGATGGTGCACCCATTGTCAGCAACATTGTCATGATTCTTCATTTTGGTAGGGTCATATTCAAATGCATACATAACCTAAAGGTGAAAATGCTGTCATCATACTCACTCGGGCTTTAGAATGTAAAAAATTAACAACCAGGCTCAACCAGCTTAATTAGGCTTTAATGCTTTTGAACTGAGAGCAGTGTATGATCTGTCTGAAACAGTAGAAGCACATCAGGAGAAGATTCCTGCTCAAGGACTCTTTTGTTTAAATATACTTTTATCCAAAGCAACTTGCATTGCATTTACGTGGCCTATACATTTTCAGTCATGTTCATGCATGACCTGAGATTGAACCCACGATTCTGGCATTTCTAGAACCTTGCATTACTGACTGAGCTACAGTAATGCTCTTCCACAGACTTTCTCCTGAACTGCAGCTGCCCAAACTCATATCATATGTTGCTGTTAATCCTGAAAATGCAACTGCAGTTGGTTCTAAACTTTGAATTTAATTTTTATTTATTTGAACTAACATTAAATTAAACTTGAAATGGAATTATTAATTTATACAATTAACAGAAATCGCAAGAAATGTTTGCTGCCTGCATACCAGGTTTATGTGGCAAACCTGTACCAGATGTTTGAGGAATACCAATACTCTTCTGCCTTGCAAGCAACATAATCTGCGTTGCACACTTGTAGACACAACACATCACTGTCCTACCTTTTCGAATGAGGTCCTCGATATCTTGATCAAATCCAAGCCGATGGCATTTGCTCCACAGGCCCATGTTGGTGGAGTTATACAGCCTGCTGCACTCATCGGCGGCGCTCATCGCGAACAGCTGCCTTCTGTTCCGCGCCAGCAGCAGCTTTTCCTCCCAGCGGTCCAGGCGCGAGCGGCTCGCCCGCAGAGGGAGGCTGTTGTTGGGGATGTAAATAAAGCCCGGGTCCTTCCGGCGACTGGAGAAACTTCGGCACCGCTCTCGGTACCTCCGGGCGTCCGTCTCGTACCAGTGGTCGGAGCAGATAGCCACGGCCAGCATCCCGAGCGCGCAGAGGGACAGAGACAGACCGGCGTAGAGCAGCAACTTCCCAGCAGCCATGCTTGCGTCGCGTTCGCTCAGAGCCGCGTCAGCACCACAACAGCTTGGAGAGCTCCTTGACGTGCACCCGCATGCCGCCGGGCACGCGGACAGAGAGAACGGACGTCAGTCGATGCAGTGGAATTTGTTTTGGAGAGCTCGAGCTGAAGCCCAGCCGAAAATAGAAGCCTTATTGAACGTCCATCCGTAGCCCTTCCCATCCAATTCCAGTGAATGAAACCAGACGAGACGATTATTCTGTCCAGTCCTCGTTCACGCGAACCAAGCCTTTCAAAAAAAAAAAAAAAAGGCAGAGGAAGATTTTTCAGCCGTTTTTTTAATAAAGCTGATAAAACACCCTCTAATTGAGCTTCGAATCAAGGGGTTTCAGTCGAAACAGTTTTACAAAATACCCCATTGCGTTATTTAAATATTTCTAACATCTATCATGCTGTAAAGGCAGGACGCGATTCGTGGGGGATTTTTGGATTTGGAGCCCTAAAGGAAGTCAGAAAATTTGTGTGGGCCAGTAGGCCTATTTATAGTCCTTATAAATTCACACCACAAATAAATAGCACAAAATACGTCTGTTGTGTAATTGACGATAGTTAAATGACAATCTGTATTGCTCAAGACAACCCTCTAAAAATAGGCTACCTATAAAATTTAATTTAAGAAGTCCACCAATAATTCTTAAGTGCTTCTGATTCATTTAAAAAAGAACCGAATCATTCGTTGAAGAATCTGAGTAGACCATCACCATTCCACAAGAACCAGCTCATAGGAGTCATTTGTTCGGGAGTTGGACTACGCTGGTGGCACTGAGTGGTTTTAATTCACTAAAAATAACCAGTTCATAAGAGTCATTCTCGGACTACAATGGTCGCGGCCATAGATTCGGTAAATATAGAGAAAGCTAGTAATGCGGGAAACTGTCTGCCAGAGTATTTCATTTATCCTCGCATTGGCGGAAGAATAATTAATGACCAAATTTGGATGACGTTACTGAAGAACCCTAAACAGAACCGAACTGTATTAAAATGACTCGGTTCTGGTATTGAATAAATGAAACCGGTTCCGAATAAGAACCGGGTTTCGGTTCCCAACCCTTCCCATCACATATACCTGCCGTATGCAGACTATAGATTTTTGCTTTCAGGTTTATGTTACATACAGAAATGCACCGTCGCAGTCAGGTTTATTTTCTCATACATTCTCTTTAGAGGTTGCTTGAACATTTATCAAATTGCTGTCTGTTGAGAAAATGTATTAAGAAAACTCGACATTAAGCGTAATTTAAATCGCACTATAGGCTACGATCAAAAATAGTAAATCATTCCCGTGAAGGAATGTTTAAAACAATAAGGTACAGCTATGCTTTTATATCATCCATTATTGGAAAACCCACGGGCCCCGTTTCTAGGACTGATAAAGTAAATTAAATTCTGCACTCACCCCAATTAAAGCCGATAAAACGGGTTCAGTCCACTCCAATAATGCACCTCCTGCCCATTTTGCGTTTGCAGTCACTATACGATACGCTATACAGGATATGCACTGCCAAATATGCCTATTTAATAGCGACACACATTTATAAATGGTCAGTGCTGGAAATATCAAACCGTTCAACGACGCCGCATCTCAAACGACTCGCGTTTAAATGAGTGTATCGATATTAGAACATTTGGCGAATGGTGCATCCTTCTCCTCGGACAACATGGTCCCAACATCCTCCGTGCATGTTGCCTCTGTCTGGGAAAATCAGTGGTGATGTCATGCTGTCAATATGAGATGTTCATTGTTTATTAAAGCGCCTTCTTAAAGGAGTCGCACTACTGTTCTTGGTTCCGTGTCGAACTGTAACTGGAGTTGCCTTGCTGGCATTCTCTCTTAGATTTACACATACTGAAGAAAACCGGCGTCTTTCATGAATAAATAATCAAAGCTTTCAGAATCTTTCATTTTGCCATTCTGCATTATCAGAGCTATAAAATTATACTACACCAGACTCAAAAGCCCTTCTTACTCATAAAGGTTTGATATTTGAAACCACTATGCTCTGTCCAGAACCAACAGCAGTCAGGTATATTGCTGAATAATGAATGAGAGCAGTGGCATCTGTCTGCCATTGTAACGTTTTCTGTTTTACTGGGTTGCCCACACAGCCTACAGATAATGTAGGGACTCTCATGTACTTCACATATTTGTATGTAGGTGTATGTATGTGTACGAGATTGATATATGAGGCTCCACATTAGTAAAGATTCAGTTCAGTCATGAAACATCAACAATTAGCAGGCCATTTATTAAATTATGTGTGTGTGTGTATATATATATATATA